>NW_027459036.1:300000-476263 GCF_050624435.1 Tenrec ecaudatus
TTACCTAGCGGGCACTTGGATTATCTAGGTTACCTAGCTGGCACTTGAACTATCTACATCACCTAGCGGGTACTTGGAGTATGTAGGTTACCTACCGGGCTGTTGGACTATCTAGGTTACCTAGCGGGCACTTGGACTATCTAGGTTAACTAACGGGAACTTGGACTATGTAGGTTCCCTAGAAGGCACTTGGAGAATGTAGGTTAACTAGGGGACACTAGGACAATGTAGGTTACCTAGCGGGCCCTTGGACTATCTAGGTTACCTAGGGAGAACTTGGACTATGTAGGTAAACTAGCGGGCACTAGGACAATCTAGGTTAACTAGCGGGTACTTGGACAATGTAGGTTAACTAGCGGGTACTTGGACTATGTAGGTTAACTAGCAGTACTTGGACTATCTACGTTAACTAGCGGGCCCTTGGACTATGTAGATTCCCTATCGGGCACTTGGACTATGTATGTTCCAGAGCGGGCACTTGAACTATGTAGGTTCCCTAGCGGGCACTTGGAGAATGTAGGTTAACTAGGGGACACTAGGTACAATATAGGTTACCTAGCGGGCCCTTGGACTATCTAGGTTACCTAGGGAGAACTTGGACTATGTAGGTTAACTAGTGGGCACTTGGACTATCTAGGTTACCTAGCAGGCACTTGGAATATGTAGGTTAACTAGCGGGCACTTGGACTATCTAGGTTACCTAGCGGGCACTTGAACTATGTACTTTCCCTAGCGGGCACTTGGACTATCTACGTTACCTAGCGGGCACTTGGACTATGTACGTTAACTAGCGGGCACTTGGACTATGTATGTTTCCTAGCGGGTACTTGGACTATCTATGTTAACTAGCGGGCACTTGGACTATGTAGGTTTCCTATCGGGCACTTGGACTATCTAGGTTACCTAGCAGGCACTTGGACTATGTACGTTAACTAGCGGGCACTTGGATTATGTACGTTTCCTAGCGGGTACTTGGACTATCTATTATAACTAGCGAGCACTTGGACTATGTAGGTTCCCTATGGGGCACCTGGACTAGGTAGGTTCCCTAGCGGGCACTTGGTCTATCTAGGTTAACTAGCGGGCACTTGGACTATCTAGGTTAACTAGTGAGCACTTGGACTATGTAGGATAACTAGTGGGCACTTGGACTATGTAGGCAACCTAGTGGTCACTTGAACTGTCTAGGTTACCTAGCGTGCACTTGGATTATGTAGGTTAACTAGCGGGCATTGGACTATCTAGGTTAACTAGCGGGCCCTTGGACGATGTAGGTTAACTAGCGGGCCCTTGGACGATCTAGGTTAACTAGCGGGCATTTGGACTATGTAGGTTAACCAACGGGCCCTTGGACTATGTAGATTCCCTAGCGGGCACTTGGACTATGTATGTTCCAGAGCGGGCACTTGGACTATGTAGGTTACCTAGCAGGCACTTGGACTATGTAGGTTCCCTAGCGGACACTTGGACTATGTAGGTTAACTAGCGGACACTTGGACGATCTAGGTTAACTAGCGGGTATTTGGACTATGTAGGTTAACTAGCGGGCCCTTGGACTATGTAGATTAACTAGCAGCACTTGGACTATCTACTTTAACTAGCGGGGTCCTTGGACTATGTAGATTCCCTAGCGGGCAATTGGACTACATAGGTTCCCTAGCGGGCACTTAGACTATGTAGGTTCCCTAGCGGGCACTTGGACTATGAATGTTCCCTACGGACACTTGAACTATGTAAGTTAACTACCGGGCACTTGGACTATGTATGTTAACTAACGGGCCCTTGGACTACTTAGGTTAAATAGCGGACACTTGCACTACGTAGGTTCCCTAGCGGGCACTTGATTATATAGGTTCCCTATCGGGCACTTGGAGAATGTAGGTTAACTAGGGGGCACTAGGACAATGTAGGTTACCTAGCGGACCCTTGGACTCTCTAGGTTACTTAGGGGGAACCTGGACTATATAGGTTAACTAGTGGGCACTTGGACTATCTAGGTTACCTAGCAGGCACTTGGACTATGTAGGTTAACTAGCGGTCACTTGGACTATCTAGGTTACCTAGCGGGCACTTGGACTATGTACGTTACCTAGCGGGCACTTGGACTATGTACGTTACCTAGCGGGCACTTGGACTATGTACGTTTCCTAGCGGGTACTTGGACTAGATAGGTTCCCTAGCGGGCACTTGGTCTATCTAGGTTAACTAGCGGGCACTTGGACTATCTAGGTTAACTAGCGATCACTTGGACTATCTAGGTTAACTAGCGGGCATTTGGACTATTAGGGCCCCTAGCGGGCATTTGGACTATATTGGTTACCTAGCGGGCACTTGGACTATGTAGGTTAACGAACGGGCACTTGGAATATGCAGGTAACCTAGCGGGCACTTGGACTGTCTAGCTTCCCTATCGGGCACTTGGACTATGTAGGTTAACTAGCGGGCATTTGGACTATGTGGGTTACCTAGCGGGCACTTGGACTATGTAGGTTCCCTATCGGGCACTTGTAGAATGTATGTTAACTAGGGGGCACTAGGACTATGTAGGTTACCTAGCGGGCCTTTGGACTATCTAAGTTACCTAGCGGGCATTTGCACTATATAGGCTCCCTAGCGGGCATTTGGACTATATAGATTACCTAGCGGGCACTTAGACTTTGTAGGTTACCTAGCGGGCACTTGGACTCTCTAGGTTAACTAGCTGCCACTTGAACTATCTACATCACCTAGGTGGTACTTGGAGTATGTAGGTTACCTACCGGGCTGTTGGACTAGCTAGGTTACCTAGCGGGCACTTGGACTATCTAGGTTAACTAAAGGGAACTTGGACTATGTAGGTTCCCTAGAAGGCACTTGGAGAATGTAGGTTAACTAGGGGACACTAGGACAATGTAGGTTACCTAGCGGGCCCTTGGACTATCTAGGTTACCTAGGGAGAACTTGGACTATGTAGGTTAACTAGTGGGCACTTGGACTATCTAGGTTACCTAGCAGGCACTTGGAATATGTAGGTTAACTAGCGGGCACTTGGACTATCTAGGTTACCTAGCGGGCACTTGAACTATGTACTTTCCCTAGCGGGCACTTGGACTATCTACATTACCTAGCGGGCACTTGGACTATGTAGGTTTCCTATCGGGCACTTGGACTATCTAGGTTACCTAGCAGGCACTTGGACTATGTACGTTAACTAGCGGGCACTTGGATTATGTACGTTTCCTAGCGGGTACTTGGACTATCTATTATAACTAGCGAGCACTTGGACTATGTAGGTTCCCTATGGGGCACCTGGACTAGGTAGGTTCCCTAGCGGGCACTTGGTCTATCTAGGTTAACTAGCGGGCACTTGGACTATCTAGGTTAACTAGTGAGCACTTGGACTATGTAGGATAACTAGTGGGCACTTGGACTATGTAGGCAACCTAGTGGTCACTTGAACTGTCTAGGTTACCTAGCGTGCACTTGGATTATGTAGGTTAACTAGCGGGCATTGGACTATCTAGGTTAACTAGCGGGCCCTTGGACGATGTAGGTTAACTAGCGGGCCCTTGGACGATCTAGGTTAACTAGCGGGCATTTGGACTATGTAGGTTAACCAACGGGCCCTTGGACTATGTAGATTCCCTAGCGGGCACTTGGACTATGTATGTTCCAGAGCGGGCACTTGGACTATGTAGGTTCCCTAGCAGGCACTTGGACTATGTAGGTTCCCTAGCGGACACTTGGACTATGTAGGTTAACTAGCGGACACTTGGACGATCTACGTTAACTAGCGGGTATTTGGACTATGTAGGTTAACTAGCGGGCCCTTGGACTATGTAGATTAACTAGCAGCACTTGGACTATCTACTTTAACTAGCGGGGCCCTTGGACTATGTAGATTCCCTAGCGGGCAATTGGACTACGTAGGTTCCCTAGCGGGCACTTAGACTATGTAGGTTCCCTAGCGGGCACTTGGATTATGAATGTTCCCTACGGACACTTGAACTATGTAAGTAAACAACCGGGCACTTGGACTATGTATGTTAACTAACGGGCCCTTGGACTACTTAGGTTAAATAGCGGACACTTGCACTATGTAGGTAACCTAGTGCTCACTTGAACTGCCTAGGTTCCCTATCGGGCACTTGGAGAATGTAGGTTAACTAGGGGGCACTAGGACAATGTAGGTTACCTAGCGGACCCTTGGACTCTCTAGGTTACTTAGGGGGAACCTGGACTATATAGGTTAACTAGTGGGCACTTGGACTATCTAGGTTACCTAGCAGGCACATGGACTATGTAGGTTAACTAGCGATCACTTGGACTATCTAGGTTAACTAGCGGGCATTTGGACTATTAGGGCCCCTAGCGGGCATTTGGACTATATTGGTTACCTAGCGGGCACTTGGACTATGTAGGTTAACGAACGGGCACTTGGAATATGCAGGTAACCTAGCGGGCACTTGGACTGTCTAGGTTCCCTATCGGGCACTTGGACTATGTAGGTTAACTAGCGGGCATTTGGACTATGTAGGTTACCTAGCGGGCACTTGGACTATGTAGGTTCCCTATCGGGCACTTGTAGAATGTATGTTAACTAGGGGGCACTAGGACTATGTAGGTTACCTAGCGGGCCTTTGGACTATCTAAGTTACCTAGCGGGCATTTGCACTATATAGGCTCCCTAGCTGGCATTTGGACTATATAGATTACCTAGCGGGCACTTAGACTTTGTAGGTTACCTAGCGGGCACTTGGATTATCTAGGTTACCTAGCTGGCACTTGAACTATCTACATCACCTAGGGGGTACTTGGAGTATGTAGGTTACCTACCGGGCTGTTGGACTATCTAGGTTACCTAGCGGGCACTTGGACTATCTAGGTTAACTAAAGGGAACTTGGACTCTGTAGGTTCCCTAGAAGGCACTTGGAGAATGTAGGTTAACTAGGGGACACTAGGACAATGTAGGTTACCTAGCGGGCCCTTGGACTATCTAGGTTACCTAGGGAGAACTTGGACTATGTAGGTAAACTAGCGGGCACTAGGACAATCTAGGTTAACTAGCGGGTACTTGGACTATGTAGGTTAACTAGCGGGCCCTTGTCCTATGTAGATTAACTAGCAGCACTTGGACTATCTACGTTAACTAGCGGGCCCTTGGACTATGTAGATTCCCTATCGGGCACTTGGACTATGTATGTTCCAGAGCGGGCACTTGAACTATGTAGGTTCCCTAGCGGGCACTTGGAGAATGTAGGTTAACTAGGGGACACTAGGTACAATATAGGTTACCTAGCGGGCCCTTGGACTATCTAGGTTACCTAGGGAGAACTTGGACTATGTAGGTTAACTAGTGGGCACTTGGACTATCTAGGTTACCTAGCAGGCACTTGGAATATGTAGGTTAACTAGCGGGCACTTGGACTATCTAGGTTACCTAGCGGGCACTTGAACTATGTACTTTCCCTAGCGGGCACTTGGACTATCTACGTTACCTAGCGGGCACTTGGACTATGTACGTTAACTAGCGGGCACTTGGACTATGTATGTTTCCTAGCGGGTACTTGGACTATCTATGTTAACTAGCGGGCACTTGGACTATGTAGGTTTCCTATCGGGCACTTGGACTATCTAGGTTACCTAGCAGGCACTTGGACTATGTACGTTAACTAGCGGGCACTTGGATTATGTACGTTTCCTAGCGGGTACTTGGACTATCTATTATAACTAGCGAGCACTTGGACTATGTAGGTTCCCTATGGGGCACCTGGACTAGGTAGGTTCCCTAGCGGGCACTTGGTCTATCTAGGTTAACTAGCGGGCACTTGGACTATCTAGGTTAACTAGTGAGCACTTGGACTATGTAGGATAACTAGTGGGCACTTGGACTATGTAGGCAACCTAGTGGTCACTTGAACTGTCTAGGTTACCTAGCGTGCACTTGGATTATGTAGGTTAACTAGCGGGCATTGGACTATCTAGGTTAACTAGCGGGCCCTTGGACGATGTAGGTTAACTAGCGGGCCCTTGGACGATCTAGGTTAACTAGCGGGCATTTGGACTATGTAGGTTAACCAACGGGCCCTTGGACTATGTAGATTCCCTAGCGGGCACTTGGACTATGTATGTTCCAGAGCGGGCACTTGGACTATGTAGGTTGCCTAGCAGGCACTTGGACTATGTAGGTTCCCTAGCGGACACTTGGACTATGTAGGTTAACTAGCG
This sequence comes from Tenrec ecaudatus, assembly GCF_050624435.1. Lineage (NCBI taxonomy): Eukaryota > Metazoa > Chordata > Mammalia > Afrosoricida > Tenrecidae > Tenrec > Tenrec ecaudatus. The sequence goes on from NW_027459036.1 coordinate 306,209, forward strand.
GACACTTGGACGATCTAGGTTAACTAGCGGGTATTTGGACTATGTAGGTTAACTAGCGGGCCCTTGGACTATGTAGATTAACTAGCAGCACTTGGACTATCTACTTTAACTAGCGGGGCCCTTGGACTATGTAGATTCCCTAGCGGGCAATTGGACTACGTAGGTTCCCTAGCGGGCACTTAGACTATGTAGGTTCCCTAGCGGGCACTTGGACTATGAATGTTCCCTACGGACACTTGAACTATGTAAGTTAACTACCGGGCACTTGGACTATGTATGTTAACTAACGGGCCCTTGGACTACTTAGGTTAAATAGCGGACACTTGCACTACGTAGGTTCCCTAGCGGGCACTTGATTATATAGGTTCCCTATCGGGCACTTGGAGAATGTAGGTTAACTAGGGGGCACTAGGACAATGTAGGTTACCTAGCGGACCCTTGGACTCTCTAGGTTACTTAGGGGGAACCTGGACTATATAGGTTAACTAGTGGGCACTTGGACTATCTAGGTTACCTAGCAGGCACTTGGACTATGTAGGTTAACTAGCGGTCACTTGGACTATCTAGGTTACCTAGCGGGCACTTGGACTATGTACGTTACCTAGCGGGCACTTGGACTATGTACGTTACCTAGCGGGCACTTGGACTATGTACGTTTCCTAGCGGGTACTTGGACTAGATAGGTTCCCTAGCGGGCACTTGGTCTATCTAGGTTAACTAGCGGGCACTTGGACTATCTAGGTTAACTAGCGATCACTTGGACTATCTAGGTTAACTAGCGGGCATTTGGACTATTAGGGCCCCTAGCGGGCATTTGGACTATATTGGTTACCTAGCGGGCACTTGGACTATGTAGGTTAACGAACGGGCACTTGGAATATGCAGGTAACCTAGCGGGCACTTGGACTGTCTAGCTTCCCTATCGGGCACTTGGACTATGTAGGTTAACTAGCGGGCATTTGGACTATGTGGGTTACCTAGCGGGCACTTGGACTATGTAGGTTCCCTATCGGGCACTTGTAGAATGTATGTTAACTAGGGGGCACTAGGACTATGTCGGTTACCTAGCGGGCCTTTGGACTATCTAAGTTACCTAGCGGGCATTTGCACTATATAGGCTCCCTAGCGGGCATTTGGACTATATAGATTACCTAGCGGGCACTTAGACTTTGTAGGTTACCTAGCGGGCACTTGGACTATCTAGGTTAACTAGCTGCCACTTGAACTATCTACATCACCTAGGTGGTACTTGGAGTATGTAGGTTACCTACCGGGCTGTTGGACTATCTAGGTTACCTAGCGGGCACTTGGACTATCTAGGTTAACTAAAGGGAACTTGGACTATGTAGGTTCCCTAGAAGGCACTTGGAGAATGTAGGTTAACTAGGGGACACTAGGACAATGTAGGTTACCTAGCGGGCCCTTGGACTATCTAGGTTACCTAGGGAGAACTTGGACTATGTAGGTTAACTAGTGGGCACTTGGACTATCTAGGTTACCTAGCAGGCACTTGGAATATGTAGGTTAACTAGCGGGCACTTGGACTATCTAGGTTACCTAGCGGGCACTTGAACTATGTACTTTCCCTAGCGGGCACTTGGACTATCTACATTACCTAGCGGGCACTTGGACTATGTAGGTTTCCTATCGGGCACTTGGACTATCTAGGTTACCTAGCAGGCACTTGGACTATGTACGTTAACTAGCGGGCACTTGGATTATGTACGTTTCCTAGCGGGTACTTGGACTATCTATTATAACTAGCGAGCACTTGGACTATGTAGGTTCCCTATGGGGCACCTGGACTAGGTAGGTTCCCTAGCGGGCACTTGGTCTATCTAGGTTAACTAGCGGGCACTTGGACTATGTAGGATAACTAGTGGGCACTTGGACTATGTAGGCAACCTAGTGGTCACTTGAACTGTCTAGGTTACCTAGCGTGCACTTGGATTATGTAGGTTAACTAGCGGGCATTGGACTATCTAGGTTAACTAGCGGGCCCTTGGACGATGTAGGTTAACTAGCGGGCCCTTGGACGATCTAGGTTAACTAGCGGGCATTTGGACTATGTAGGTTAACCAACGGGCCCTTGGACTATGTAGATTCCCTAGCGGGCACTTGGACTATGTATGTTCCAGAGCGGGCACTTGGACTATGTAGGTTCCCTAGCAGGCACTTGGACTATGTAGGTTCCCTAGCGGACACTTGGACTATGTAGGTTAACTAGCGGACACTTGGACGATCTACGTTAACTAGCGGGTATTTGGACTATGTAGGTTAACTAGCGGGCCCTTGGACTATGTAGATTAACTAGCAGCACTTGGACTATCTACTTTAACTAGCGGGGCCCTTGGACTATGTAGATTCCCTAGCGGGCAATTGGACTACGTAGGTTCCCTAGCGGGCACTTAGACTATGTAGGTTCCCTAGCGGGCACTTGGACTATGAATGTTCCCTACGGACACTTGAACTATGTAAGTAAACAACCGGGCACTTGGACTATGTATGTTAACTAACGGGCCCTTGGACTACTTAGGTTAAATAGCGGACACTTGCACTATGTAGGTAACCTAGTGCTCACTTGAACTGCCTAGGTTCCCTATCGGGCACTTGGAGAATGTAGGTTAACTAGTGGGCACTAGGACAATGTAGGTTACCTAGCGGACCCTTGGACTCTCTAGGTTACTTAGGGGGAACCTGGACTATATAGGTTAACTAGTGGGCACTTGGACTATCTAGGTTACCTAGCAGGCACATGGACTATGTAGGTTAACTAGCGATCACTTGGACTATCTAGGTTAACTAGCGGGCATTTGGACTATTAGGGCCCCTAGCGGGCATTTGGACTATATTGGTTACCTAGCGGGCACTTGGACTATGTAGGTTAACGAACGGGCACTTGGAATATGCAGGTAACCTAGCGGGCACTTGGACTGTCTAGGTTCCCTATCGGGCACTTGGACTATGTAGGTTAACTAGCGGGCATTTGGACTATGTAGGTTACCTAGCGGGCACTTGGACTATGTAGGTTCCCTATCGGGCACTTGTAGAATGTATGTTAACTAGGGGGCACTAGGACTATGTAGGTTACCTAGCGGGCCTTTGGACTATCTAAGTTACCTAGCGGGCATTTGCACTATATAGGCTCCCTAGCTGGCATTTGGACTATATAGATTACCTAGCGGGCACTTAGACTTTGTAGGTTACCTAGCGGGCACTTGGATTATCTAGGTTACCTAGCTGGCACTTGAACTATCTACATCACCTAGGGGGTACTTGGAGTATGTAGGTTACCTACCGGGCTGTTGGACTATCTAGGTTACCTAGCGGGCACTTGGACTATCTAGGTTAACTAAAGGGAACTTGGACTATGTAGGTTCCCTAGATGGCACTTGGAGAATGTAGGTTAACTAGGGGACACTAGGACAATGTAGGTTACCTAGCGGGCCCTTGGACTATCTAGGTTACCTAGGGAGAACTTGGACTATGTAGGTAAACTAGCGGGCACTAGGACAATCTAGGTTAACTAGCGGGTACTTGGACTATGTAGGTTAACTAGCGGGCCCTTGTCCTATGTAGATTAACTAGCAGCACTTGGACTATCTACGTTAACTAGCGGGCCCTTGGACTATGTAGATTCCCTATCGGGCACTTGGACTATGTATGTTCCAGAGCGGGCACGTGAACTATGTAGGTTCCCTAGCGGGCACTTGGAGAATGTAGGTTAACTAGGGGACACTAGGTACAATATAGGTTACCTAGCGGGCCCTTGGACTATCTAGGTTACCTAGGGAGAACTTGGACTATGTAGGTTAACTAGTGGGCACTTGGACTATCTAGGTTACCTAGCAGGCACTTGGAATATGTAGGTTAACTAGCGGGCACTTGGACTATCTAGGTTACCTAGCGGGCACTTGAACTATGTACTTTCCCTAGCGGGCACTTGGACTATCTACGTTACCTAGCGGGCACTTGGACTATGTACGTTAACTAGCGGGCACTTGGACTATGTATGTTTCCTAGCGGGTACTTGGACTATCTATGTTAACTAGCGGGCACTTGGACTATGTAGGTTTCCTATCGGGCACTTGGACTATCTAGGTTACCTAGCAGGCACTTGGACTATGTACGTTAACTAGCGGGCACTTGGATTATGTACGTTTCCTAGCGGGTACTTGGACTATCTATTATAACTAGCGAGCACTTGGACTATGTAGGTTCCCTATGGGGCACCTGGACTAGGTAGGTTCCCTAGCGGGCACTTGGTCTATCTAGGTTAACTAGCGGGCACTTGGACTATCTAGGTTAACTAGTGAGCACTTGGACTATGTAGGATAACTAGTGGGCACTTGGACTATGTAGGCAACCTAGTGGTCACTTGAACTGTCTAGGTTACCTAGCGTGCACTTGGATTATGTAGGTTAACTAGCGGGCATTGGACTATCTAGGTTAACTAGCGGGCCCTTGGACGATGTAGGTTAACTAGCGGGCCCTTGGACGATCTAGGTTAACTAGCGGGCATTTGGACTATGTAGGTTAACCAACGGGCCCTTGGACTATGTAGATTCCCTAGCGGGCACTTGGACTATGTATGTTCCAGAGCGGGCACTTGGACTATGTAGGTTGCCTAGCAGGCACTTGGACTATGTAGGTTCCCTAGCGGACACTTGGACTATGTAGGTTAACTAGCGGACACTTGGACGATCTAGGTTAACTAGCGGGTATTTGGACTATGTAGGTTAACTAGCGGGCCCTTGGACTATGTAGATTAACTAGCAGCACTTGGACTATCTACTTTAACTAGCGGGGCCCTTGGACTATGTAGATTCCCTAGCGGGCAATTGGACTACGTAGGTTCCCTAGCGGGCACTTAGACTATGTAGGTTCCCTAGCGGGCACTTGGACTATGAATGTTCCCTACGGACACTTGAACTATGTAAGTTAACTACCGGGCACTTGGACTATGTATGTTAACTAACGGGCCCTTGGACTACTTATGTTAAATAGCGGACACTTGCACTATGTAGGTTCCCTAGCGGGCACTTGATTATATAGGTTCCCTATCGGGCACTTGGAGAATGTAGGTTAACTAGGGGGCACTAGGACAATGTAGGTTACCTAGCGGACCCTTGGACTCTCTAGGTTACTTAGGGGGAACCTGGACTATAGAGGTTAACTAGTGGGCACTTGGACTATCTGGGTTACCTAGCAGGCACTTGGACTATGTAGGTTAACTAGCGGTCACTTGGACTATCTAGGTTACCTAGCGGGCACTTGGACTATGTACGTTACCTAGCGGGCACTTGGACTATGTACGTTACCTAGCGGGCACTTGGACTATGTACGTTTCCTAGCGGGTACTTGGACTAGATAGGTTCCCTAGCGGGCACTTGGTCTATCTAGGTTAACTAGCGGGCACTTGGACTATCTAGGTTAACTAGCGATCACTTGGACTATCTAGGTTAACTAGCGGGCATTTGGACTATTAGGGCTCCTAGCGGGCATTTGGACTATCTTGGTTACCTAGCGGGCACTTGGACTATGTAGGTTACCTAGCGAGCACTTGGACTATGTAGGTTCCCTAATGGGCACTTGGACTATGTAGGTTCCCTAGAGGTCACGTGGACTATGTTGGCTCCCTAGAAGGCACTTGGACTATGTAGGATACCTACCGGGCACTTTGACTATGTAGGTTAACTAGCGGGCACTTGGACTCTCCAGGTTACGAAGCGGGCACTTGGACTATGTAGGTAACCAAACGGGCACTTGGACTATCTAGGTTAACGAACGGACTCTTGGACTATGTAGGTAACCTAGCGGGCACTTGGACTGTCTAGGTAACCTAGCAGGCACTTGGACTATGTAGGTTACCTAGAGGACACTTGGACGATCTAGGTTAACTAGCGGACACTTGGACGATCTAGGTTAACTAGCGGGCCGTTGGACTATCTAGGTTTACTAGCGGGCACTTGGACTATCTAGGTTAACTAGCGGGCACTTGGACTATGTAGGATACCTAGCGGGCACTTGGATTATCTAGGTTACCTAGAGGGCACTTGGACTATGTAGGTTAACTAGAAGGCACTTGAACTATCAAGGTTACCTAGCGGGCTCTTGGACTATGTAGGTTATCAGCGGGCACTTGGACTATCTAGGTTAACGAACGTGCACTTGGACTATGTAGGTAACCTAGCGGGCACTTGGACTGTCTAGGTTACCTAGCGGGCACTTGGACTATCTAGGTTAGCTAACGGGCAATTGGACAATCAAGGTTACCTAATGGGCACTTGGACTATGTAGGTTACCTAGCGGGCACTTGGACTATCTAGGTTACCTAGCAGGCACTTTGACTATCTAGGTTAACTAAGGGGCACTTGGACTATGTAGGTTACCTACCGAGCACTTGGACTATGTAGGTTCCCTAGCGGGCGTTTGGATTATGTATGTTCCCTAACGGGTACTTGGACTCTCTAGGTTAACTAGCAGGCAATTGGACTGTCTAGGTTACCTTGTGGGCACTTCGACTATGTAGTTTACCTAGCAGACACTTGGACTATGTAGGTTAACTAGCGGGCACTTGGACTATCTAGGTTACCTAGCGGGCCCTTGGACTATGTACGTTCCCTAGCGGGCACTTGGGCTATCTACGTTACCTAGCGGGAACTTGGACTATGTAGGTTAACGAATGTGCACTTGGACTATGTATGTAACCTAGTGGTCACTTGGACTGTATTAGGTCACCTAGCGGGCACTTGGACTCTGTAGGTAAACTAGCGGGCACTTGGACTATGTAAGTTACCTAGAGGGCACTTGGCTGATCCTGGTTAACTAGCGGGCACTTGGACTATCTAGGTTAACTCGCGGGCACTTGGACTATCTAGGTTAACTAGCGGGCAATTGGACAATGTAGGTTCCCTAGCGGGCATTTGGACTATATAGGTTGCCTAGCGGGCACTTGGATTATGTAGGTTACCTAGTGAGCAATTGGACTATCTAGGTTCCCTAAAGGGCACTTGGACTATGTAGGTTAACTAGCGGGCACTTGGACTGTCTAGGTTACCTAGCAGGCACTTGGATTATCTAGGTTAATGAACGGGCACTTGGATTATGTAGGTTACCTAGCCGCCACTTGAACTATCTTGGTTGGCTAATAGGCACTTGGACTATCTAGTTTCCCTATCGGGCACTTGTACTATCTAGGTTACATAGCTGGCACTTGGGGTATGTAGGTCAACTAGCGGGCCCTTGGACTATCTATGTTTCCTAGCGGGCACTTGGACTATGTACGCTCCGTAACGGGCTCTTGGAGTATGTAGGTTCCCTAGCGGGCACTTGGACTATGTAGGTTCCTCAGCGGGCACTTGGACTATGTAGGTTCCCTATCGGGCACTTGGACTATGTAGGTTAACTAGCGGGCCCTTGTACTATCTAGGTTACCTAGCGGACACTTGGATGATGCAGGTTCCCTAGCCAGCACTAAGACTATTGGTTCCCTAACGGGCACTTGGTCCATGTAGGTTCCATAGCGGGCATTTGGACTATGTAGGGTCCCTACCGGGCACTTGGACTATATAGGTTTCTATCGGGTACTTGGACAATGTAGGTTAAATAGCGTGCACGTGGACTATCTAGGTTACCTAGCGGGCACTTGGACTATGTATGTCCCGTAGAGGGCACTTGGAGTATCTAGGTTAACTAAAGGGCACTAGGACTATCTAGTTTAACTAGCGAGCACTTTGTCTATCTAGGTTACCTAGCGGGCACTTGTACTATGTAGGTTAACTAGCGGGCCCTTGGACTATCTAGGTTTGCTAACAGGCACTTGGATTATGTAGGTTAACTAGCGGGCACTTGGACTATGTAGGTTAACTAGCAGGCACTTGGACTGTCTAGGTTACCTAGCCGGCACTAGCATTATCTAGGTTAACGAACGGGCACTTGGATTATGTAGGTTACCTAGCCGCCACTTGAACTATCTAGGTTGGCTAATAGGCACTTGAACTATCTAGTTTCCCTATCGGGTACTTGTACTATCTAGGTTACTTAGCTGGCACTTGGACTATGTAGATCAACTAACGGGCCCTTGGACTATCTAGGTTAGCTAAAGGGCACTTGGACTATATAGGTTACCTAACAGGCACTTAGACTATATAGGTTTCCTTGTGGGCATTTGGACTATGTAGGTTACCTAGCGAGCACTTGGACTATGTAGGTTCTCTAACGGGCACTTGGACTATGTAGGTTCCCTAGCGGTCACGGTAACTATGTAGGCTCCCTAGAAGGCACTTGGACTATGTAGGTTACCTATCGGGCACTTTGACTATGTAGGTTAACTAGCGGGCCCTTGGACTATCCAGGTTACCAAGCGGGCACTTGGACAATGTAGGCTACCAAACGGGCACTTGGACTACCTAGGTTAACGAACGGACACTTGGACTAGGTAGGTTAGCTAACAGGCACCTGGACTATCTAGGTTACCTAGCAGGCACTTGGACTATCTAGGTTAACTAAGGGGCACTTGGACTATGTAGGTTGCCTAGCGAGCACTTGGACTATGTAGGTTCCCTAGCGGGCGCTTGGACTATGTAGTTTCCCTATCGGGTACTTGGACTGTCTAGGTTAACTAGCAGGCAATTGGACTGTCTAGGTTACCTAGTGGGCACATGGACTATGTAGTTTACCTAGCAGACACTTGGACTATGTAGGTTAACTAGCGGGCACTTGGACTATCTAGGTTACCTAGCGGGCCCTTGGACTATGTACGTTCCCTAGCGGGCACTTGGGCTATCTATGTTACTAGCGGGAATTTGGACTATGTAGGTTAACGAACGGGCACTTGGACTATGTAGGTATACTAGTGGTCACTTGGACTGTATTAGGTCACCTAGCGGGCACTTGGACTATGTAGGTTAACTAGCGGGCACTTGGACTATGTAAGTTAACTAGAGGGCACTTGGCTGATCCTGGTTAACTAGCGGGCACTTGGACTATCTAGGTTAACTCACGGGCACTTGGACTATCTAGGTTAACTAGCGGGCAATTGGAAAATGTAGGTTCCCTAACGGGCATTTGGACTATCTAGGTTCCCTAAAGGGTACTTGGATTATGTAAGTTAACTAGCGGACAATTGGACGATCTAGGTTAACTAGCGGGTACTTGGACTATCTAGGTTACCTAGCGAGCACTTGGACTATGTAGGTTCCCTAACGGGCACTTGGACTATGTAGGTTCCCTAGCGGTCACGTGGACTATGTTGGCTCCCTAGAAGGCACTTGGACTATGTAGGATACCTATCGGGCACTTTGACTATGTAGGTTAACTAGCGGGCACTTGGACTATCCAGGTTACGAAGCGGGAACTTGGACTATGTAGGTTACCAAACGGGCACTTGGACTATCTAGGTTAACGAACGGACACTTGGACTATGTAGGTAACCTAGCGGGCACTTGGACTGTCTAGGTAACCTAGCAGGCACTTGGACTATGTAGGTTACCTAGAGGACACTTGGACGATCTAGGTTAACTAGCGGACACTTGGACTATCTAGGTTAACTAGCGGGCAGTTGGACTATCTAGGTTTACTAGCGGGCACTTGGACTATGTAGGATACCTAGCGGGCACTTGGATTATCTAGGTTACCTAGAGGGCACTTGGACTATGTAGGTTAACTAGAAGGCACATGGACTATCAAGGTTACCTAGCGGTCTCTTGGACTATGTAGGTTACCAGCGGACACTTGGACTATCTATGTTAACGAACGTGCACTTGGACTATGTAGGTAACCTAGCGGGCACTTGGACTGTCTAGGTTACCTAGCGGGCACTTGGACTATCTAGGTTAGCTGACGGGCAATTGGACAATCAAGGTTACCTAATGGGCACTTGGACTATGTAGGTTACCTAGCGGGCACTTGGACTATTTAGGTTACCTAGCAGGCACTTTGACTATATAGGTTAACTAAGGGGCACTTGGACTATGTAGGTTGCCTAGCGAGCACTTGGACTATGTAGGTTCCCTAGCGGGCGCTTGGACTATGTAGGTTCCCTATCGGGTACTTGGACTGTCTAGGTTAACTAGCAGGCAATTGGACTGTCTAGGTTACCTAGTGAGCACATGGACTATGTAGTTTACATAGCAGACACTTGGACTATGTAGGTTAACTAGCGGGCACGTGGACTATCTAGGTTACCTAGCGGGCCCTTGGTCTATGTACGTTCCCTAGCGGGCACTTGGGCTATCTATGTTACCTAGCGGGAACTTGGACTATATAGGTTAACGAACGGGCACTTGGACTATGTAAGTAACCTAGTGGTCACTTGGACTGTATTAGGTCACCTAGCGGGCACTTGGACTATGTAAGTTAACTAGAGGGCACTTGGACTATCTAGGTTAACTCACGGGCACTTGGACTATCTAGATAAACTAGCGGGCAATTGGACAATATAGGTTCCCTAACGGGCATTTGGACTATATAGGTTACCTAGCGGGCACTTGGATTATGTAGGTTACCTAGCGGGCAATTGGACTATCTAGGTTCCCTAAAGGGCACTTGGACTATGTAAGTTAACTAGCGGACAATTGGACGATCTAGGTTAACTAGCGGGTACTTGGACAATCTAGGTTACCTAGCGGGCACTTGGACTATATAGGTTACCTAGCGAGCACTTGGACTATATAGGTTCCCTAACGGGCACTTGGACTATGTAGGTTCCCTAGCGGTCACGTGGACTATGTTGGCTCCCTAGAAGGCACTTGGACTATGTAGGATACCTATCAGGCACTTTGACTATGTAGGTTAACTAGCGGGCACTTGGACTATCCAGGTTACGAAGCGGGCACTTGGACTATGTAGGTAACCAAACGGGCACTTGGACTATCTAGGTTAACGAACGGACACTTGGACTATGTAGGTAACCTAGCGGGCACTTGGACTGTCTAGGTAACCTAGCAGGCACTTGGACTATGTAGGTTACCTAGAGGACACTTGGACGATCTAGGTTAACTAGCGGACACTTGGACTATCTAGGTTAACTAGCGGGCCGTTGGACTATCTAGGTTTACTAGCGGGCACTTGGACTATCTAGGTTAACTAGAGGGCACTTGGACTATGTAGGATACCTAGCGGGCACTTGGATTATCTACGTTACCTAGAGGGCACTTGGACTATGTAGGTTAACTAGAAGGCACTTGGACTATCAAGGTTACCTAGCAGGCTCTTGGACTATGTAGGTTACCAGCGGGCACGTGGACTATCTAGGTTAACGAACGTGCACTTGGACTATGTAGGTAACCTAGCGGGCACTTGGACTGTCTAGGTTACCTAGCGGGCACTTGGACTATCTAGGTTAACGAAGGGGCACTTGGACTATGTAGGTTAACGAGCGGACACTTGGACTATCTAGGTTAGCTAACGGGCAATTGGACTATCAAGGTTACCTAATGGGCACTTGGACTATGTAGGTTACCTAGCGGGCTCTTGGACTATCTAGGTTACCTAGCAGGCACTTTGACTATCTAGGTTAACTAAGGAGCACTTGGACTATGTAGGTTGCCTAGCGAGCACTTGGACTATGTAGGTTCCCTAGCGGGCGCTTGGACTATGTAGGTTCCCTATCAGTTACGTGGACTGTCTAGGTTAACTAGCGGGCAATTGGACTGTCTAGGTTACCTAGTGGGCACTTGGACTATGTAGTTTACCTAGCAGGCATTTGGATTATGTAGGTTAACTAGCGGGCACTTGGACTATCTAGGTTACCTAGCGAGCCCTTGGACTATGTACGTTCCCTAGCGGGCACTTGGGCTATCTACGTTACCTAGCGGGAACTTGGACTATGTAGGTTAACGAACGGGCACTTGGACTATGTAGGTAACCTAGTGGTCACTTGGACTGTATTAGGTCACCTAGTGGGCACTTGGACTATGTAGGTTAACTAGCGGGCACTTGGACTATCTAGGTTAACTAGCGGGCCCATGATCTATGTAGGTTAACTAGCAGGCCCTTGGGCTATGTAAGTTAACTAGAGGGCACTTGGACGATCCTGGTTAATTAGCGGGCACTTGGACTATCTAGGTTAACTATCGGGCACTTTGACTATCTAGGTTAACTAACGGGCACTTGGACTATGTAGGTTGCCTAGCAGGCACTTGGACTATGTAGGATCCCTAGCGGGCACTTGGACTATGTAGGTTAACTAGCGGGCACTTGGACTGTCTATGTTACCTAGCAGGCACTTGGATTATCTAGCTTAATGAAAGGGCACTTGGACTATGTAGGTTACCTAGTCGCCACTTGGACTATCTAGGTTAGCTAACAGGCACTTGTACTATGTAGGTTCCCTAGCGAGCACTTGTACTATCTAGGTTACCTAGCTGGCACATGGAATTTGTAGGACAACTAGCGGGCCCTTGGACTATCTAGGTTAACTAGCGGGCACTTGGACTATATAGGTTACCTAGCGGGCACTTGGAGTATCTAGGTTAACTAGCAGGCACTTTGACTATCTAGGTTAACTAATGGGCACTTGGACTATGTAGGTTGCCTAGCAGGCACTTGGACTATGTAGGATCCCTAGCGGGCACTTGGACTATGTAGGTTAACTAGCGGGCACTTGGACTGTCTATGTTACCTAGCAGGCACTTGGATTATCTAGCTTAATGAAAGGGCACTTGGACTATGTAGGTTACCTAGTCGCCACTTGGACTATGTAGGTTAGCTAACAGGCACTTGTACTATGTAGGTTCCCTAGCGAGAACTTGTACTATCTAGGTTACCTAGCTGGCACATGGACTTTGTAAGTCAACTAGCGGGCCCTTGGACTATCTAGGTCAGCTAACGGTCACTTGGACTATGTATGTTCCAAAGTGGGCACTTGGATTATGTAGGTTCCCTAGCGGGCACTTTAACTATGTAGGTTTCCTTGCGGGCATTTGGACTATGTAGGTTACCTAGCGGACACTTGGACGATCTAGGTTAACTAGCGGGCACGTTGACTATGTAGGATAACTAGCGGGCACTTGGACTACATAGGTTAACAAGAGGGCCCTTGGACTATCTAGGTTACCTAGCGGGCACTTGGACTATGTAGGTCAACTTGCGGGCACTTGGACTATCTATGTTTCCTAGCGGGCACTTGGACTATGTACGCTCCGTAACGGGCACTTGGAGTATGTAGGTTCCCTAGCGGGCACTTGGACTATGTAGGTTCCTCAGCGGGCACTTGGACTATGTAGGTTCCCTATCGGGCACTTGGAGAATATAGGTTAACCAGGGGGCACTAGGACAATGTAAGTTACCTAGCGGGCCCTTGGACTATCTAGGTTACCTAGGGGGAACCTGGACTATGTAGGTTAACTAGTGGGCACTTGGACTATCTAGGTTAACTAGCAGGCACTTGGACTATGTAGGTTAACTAGCGGGCACTTGGACTAACTAGGTTACCTAGCGGGCACTTGGACTATGTACGTTCCCTAGCGGGCACTTGGACTATCTACGTTACCTAGCGGGCACTTGGACTATGTAGGTTAACGAACGGGCACTTGGACTATGTAGGTAACCTAGTGGTCACTTGGACTGTATTAGGTCACCTAGTGGGCACTTGGATTATGTAGGTTAACTAGCGGGCACTTGGACTATCTAGGTTAACTAGCGGGCCCTTGATCTATGTAGGTTAACTAGCAGGCCCTTGGACTATGTAAGTAAACTAGAGGGCACTTGGACGATCCTGGTTAATTAGCGGGCACTTGGACTATCTAGGTTAACTAGCGGGCACTTGGATTATGTAGGTTACCTAGCGTACACTTGGACTATCTAGGTTACCTAGCAGGCACTTTGACTATCTAGGTTAATTAACAGGCACTTGGACTATGTAGGTTGCCTAGCAGGCACTTGGACTATGTAGGATCCCTAGCGGGCACTTGGACTATGTAGGTTAACTAGCGGGCACTTGGACTGTCTATGTTACCTAGCAGGCACTTGGATTATCTAGCTTAATGAAAGGGCACTTGGACTATGTAGGTTACCTAGTTGCCACTTGGACTATCTAGGTTAGCTAACAGGCACTTGTACTATGTAGGTTCCCTAGCCAGCACTTGTACTATCTATGTTACCTAGCTCGCACATGGACTTTGTAGGTCAACTAGCGGGCCCTTGGACTATCTAGGTCAGCTAACGGTCTCTTGGACTATGTATGTTCCAAAGCGTGCACTTGGATTATGTAGGTTCCCTAGCGGGCACTTTAACTATATAGGTTTCCTTGCGGGCATTTGGACTATGTAGGTTACCTAGCGGACACTTGGACGATCTAGGTTAACTAGCGGGCACTTTGACTATGTAGGTTAACTAGCGGGCACTTGGACTACATAGGATAACAAGAGGGCCCTTGGACTATCTAGGTTACCTAGCGAGCACTTGGACTATGTAGGTTCCCTAGCGGTCACGTGGACTATGTTGGCTCCCTAGAAGGCACTTGGACTATGTAGGATACCTATCAGGCACTTTGACTATGTAGGTTTACTAGCGGGCCCTTGGACTATCCAGGTTACCAAGCGGGCACTTGGACAATGTAGGCTACCAAACGGGCACATGGACTATCTAGGTTAATGAACGGACACTTGGACTATGTAGGTAAGCTAACAGGCACTTGGACTATCTAGGTTACCTAGCAGGCACTTGGACTATGTAGGTTACCTAGCGGACACTTGGACGATCTAAGTTAACTAGCGGGCACTTGGACTATCTAGGTTAACTAGCAGGCCCTTGGACTCTGTAGTTTCCCTAGCGGGCATTTTGATTATTTAGGTTACCTAGCGGGTACTTGGACTATCTAGGTTACCTAGCAGGCACTTTGACTATGTAGGTTGCCTAGCGGGCACTTGGACTATGTAGGTTGCCTAGCGGGCACTTGGATTATGTAGGTTAACTAGCAGGCACTTGGATTATGTAGGTTAACTAGCAGGCACTTGGACTATGTAGGTTAACTAGCGGGCACTTGGACTGTCTAGGTTACCTAGCGGGCACTTGGATTATCTAGGTTAACGAACGGGCACTTGGATTATATAGGTTACCTAGCCGCCACTTGAACTATCTAGGTTGGCTAATAGGCACTTGGACTAACTAGTTTCCCTATCGGGCACTTGTACTATCTAGGTTACTTAGCTGGCACTTGGACTATGTAGGTCAACTAGCGGGCCCTTGGACTATCTATGTTTCCTAGCGGGCACTTGGAATATGTACGCTCCGTAACGGGCACTTGGAGTATGTAGGTTCCCTAGCGGGCACTTGGACTATGTAGGTTCCTCAGCGGGCACTTGGACTATGTAGGTTCCCTATCGGGCACTTGGACTATGTAGGTTAACTAGCGGGCCCTTGTACTATCTAGGTTACCTAGCGGGCACTTGGATGATGCAGGTTCCCTAGCCAGCACTAAGACTATTGGTTCCCTAATGGGCACTTGGTCCATGTAGGTTCCGTAGCGGGCACTTGGAATATGTAGGGTCCCTACCGGGCACTTGGACTATATAGGTTTCTATCGGGCACTTGGACAATGTAGTTTAAATAGCGGGCACGTGGACTATCTAGGTTACCTAGCGGGCACTTGGACTATGTATGTCCCGTAGAGGGCACTTGGAGTATCTAGGTTAACTAAAGGGCACTAGGACTATCTAGTTTAACTAGCGGGCACTTTGTCTCTCTAGGTTACCTAGCGGGCACTTGGACTATGTAGGTCAACTAGCGGGCCCTTGGACTATCTAGGTTTGCTAACAGGCACTTGGATTATGTAGGATAACTAGCGGGCACTTGGACTATGTAGGTTAACTAGTGGGCACTTGGTCTGTCTAGGTTACCTAGCGGGCACTTGGATTATCTAGGTTAACGAACGGGCACTTGGATTATGTAGGTTACCTAGCCGCCACTTGAACTATCTAGGTTGGCTAATAGGCACTTGGACTATCTAGTTTCCCTATCGGGCACTTGTACTATCTAGGTTACTTAGCTGGCACATGGACTATGTAGGTCAATTATCGGGCCCTAGGACTATCTAGGTTAGCTAAAAGGCACTTGGACTATCTAGGTTACCTAACGGGCACTTAGACTATGTAGGTTTCCTTGTGGGCATTTGGACTATGTAGGTTACCTAGCGAGCACTTGGACTTTGTAGGTTCTCTAACGGGCACTTGGACTATGTAGGTTCCCTAGCAGTCACGTGGACTATATAGGCTCCCTAGAAGGCACTTGGACTATGTAGGTTAATTATCGGGCACTTTGACTATGTAGGTTAACTAGCGGGCCCTTGGACTATAAAGGTTACCAAGCGGGCACTTGGACAATGTAGGCTACCAAACGGGCACATGGACTATCTAGGTTAACGAACGGTCACTTGAACTATGTAGGTTAGCTAACAGGCACTTGGACTATCTAGATTACCTAGCAGGCACTTGGACTATGTAGGTTACCTAGGAGACACTTGGACGATCTAAGTTAACTAGCGGGCACTTGGACTATCTAGGTTAACTAGCAGGCCCTTGGACTCTGTAGTTTCCCTAGCGGGCATTTGGATTATTTAGGTTACCTAGCGGGTACTTGGACTATCTAGGTTACCTAGCGGGCACTTGGACTATGTAGGTTACCTAGCGGGCCATTGGACTATCTAGGTTCCCTAAAGGGCACTTGGACTATGTAAGTTAACTAGCGGACAATTGGACGATCTAGGTTAACTAGCGGGTACTTGGACAATCTAGGTTACCTAGCGGGCACTTGGACTATATAGGTTACCTAGCGAGCACTTGGACTATATAGGTTCCCTAACGGGCACTTGGACTATGTAGGTTCCCTAGCGGTCACGTGGACTATGTTGGCTCCCTAGAAGGCACTTGGACTATGTAGGATACCTATCGGGCACTTTGACTATGTAGGTTAACTAGCGGGCACTTGGACTATCCAGGTTACGAAGCGGGCACTTGGACTATGTAGGTAACCAAACGGGCACTTGGACTATCTAGGTTAACGAACGGACACTTGGACTATGTAGGTAACCTAGCGGGCACTTGGACTGTCTAGGTAACCTAGCAGGCACTTGGACTATGTAGGTTACCTAGAGGACACTTGGACGATCTAGGTTAACTAGCGGACACTTGGACTATCTAGGTTAACTAGCGGGCCGTTGGACTATCTAGGTTTACTAGCGGGCACTTGGACTATCTAGGTTAACTAGCGGGCACTTGGACTATGTAGGATACCTAGCGGGCACTTGGATTATCTAGGTTACCTAGAGGGCACTTGGACTATGTAGGTTAACTAGAAGGCACTTGGACTATCAAGGTTACCTAGCGGGCTCTTGGACTATGTAGGTTACCAGCGGGCACTTGGACTATCTAGGTTAACGAACGGACACTTGGACTATGTAGGTAACCTAGCGGGCACTTGGACTGTCTAGGTAACCTAGCAGGCACTTGGACTATGTAGGTTACCTAGAGGACACTTGGACGATCTAGGTTAACTAGCGGACACTTGGACTATCTAGGTTAACTAGCGGGCCGTTGGACTATCTAGGTTTACTAGCGGGCACTTGGACTATCTAGGTTAACTAGAGGGCACTTGGACTATGTAGGATACCTAGCGGGCACTTGGATTATCTACGTTACCTAGAGGGCACTTGGACTATGTAGGTTAACTAGAAGGCACTTGGACTATCAAGGTTACCTAGCAGGCTCTTGGACTATGTAGGTTACCAGCGGGCACGTGGACTATCTAGGTTAACGAACGTGCACTTGGACTATGTAGGTAACCTAGCGGGCACTTGGACTGTCTAGGTTACCTAGCGGGCACTTGGACTATCTAGGTTAACGAAGGGGCACTTGGACTATGTAGGTTAACGAGCGGACACTTGGACTATCTAGGTTAGCTAACGGGCAATTGGACTATCAAGGTTACCTAATGGGCACTTGGACTATGTAGGTTACCTAGCGGGCTCTTGGACTATCTAGGTTACCTAGCAGGCACTTTGACTATCTAGGTTAACTAAGGAGCACTTGGACTATGTAGGTTGCCTAGCGAGCACTTGGACTATGTAGGTTCCCTAGCGGGCGCTTGGACTATGTAGGTTCCCTATCAGTTACGTGGACTGTCTAGGTTAACTAGCGGGCAATTGGACTGTCTAGGTTACCTAGTGGGCACTTGGACTATGTAGTTTACCTAGCAGGCATTTGGATTATGTAGGTTAACTAGCGGGCACTTGGACTATCTATGTTACCTAGCGAGCCCTTGGACTATGTACGTTCCCTAGCGGGCACTTGGGCTATCTACGTTACCTAGCGGGAACTTGGACTATGTAGGTTAACGAACGGGCACTTGGACTATGTAGGTAACCTAGTGGTCACTTGGACTGTATTAGGTCACCTAGTGGGCACTTGGACTATGTAGGTTAACTAGCGGGCACTTGGACTATCTAGGTTAACTAGCGGGCCCATGATCTATGTAGGTTAACTAGCAGGCCCTTGGGCTATGTAAGTTAACTAGAGGGCACTTGGACGATCCTGGTTAATTAGCGGGCACTTGGACTATCTAGGTTAACTATCGGGCACTTTGACTATCTAGGTTAACTAACGGGCACTTGGACTATGTAGGTTGCCTAGCAGGCACTTGGACTATGTAGGATCCCTAGCGGGCACTTGGACTATGTAGGTTAACTAGCGGGCACTTGGACTGTCTATGTTACCTAGCAGGCACTTGGATTATCTAGCTTAATGAAAGGGCACTTGGACTATGTAGGTTACCTAGTCGCCACTTGGACTATCTAGGTTAGCTAACAGGCACTTGTACTATGTAGGTTCCCTAGCGAGCACTTGTACTATCTAGGTTACCTAGCTGGCACATGGAATTTGTAGGACAACTAGCGGGCCCTTGGACTATCTAGGTTAACTAGCGGGCACTTGGACTATATAGGTTACCTAGCGGGCACTTGGAGTATCTAGGTTAACTAGCAGGCACTTTGACTATCTAGGTTAACTAATGGGCACTTGGACTATGTAGGTTGCCTAGCAGGCACTTGGACTATGTAGGATCCCTAGCGGGCACTTGGACTATGTAGGTTAACTAGCGGGCACTTGGACTGTCTATGTTACCTAGCAGGCACTTGGATTATCTAGCTTAATGAAAGGGCACTTGGACTATGTAGGTTACCTAGTCGCCACTTGGACTATGTAGGTTAGCTAACAGGCACTTGTACTATGTAGGTTCCCTAGCGAGAACTTGTACTATCTAGGTTACCTAGCTGGCACATGGACTTTGTAAGTCAACTAGCGGGCCCTTGGACTATCTAGGTCAGCTAACGGTCACTTGGACTATGTATGTTCCAAAGTGGGCACTTGGATTATGTAGGTTCCCTAGCGGGCACTTTAACTATGTAGGTTTCCTTGCGGGCATTTGGACTATGTAGGTTACCTAGCGGACACTTGGACGATCTAGGTTAACTAGCGGGCACGTTGACTATGTAGGATAACTAGCGGGCACTTGGACTACATAGGTTAACAAGAGGGCCCTTGGACTATCTAGGTTACCTAGCGGGCACTTGGACTATGTAGGTCAACTTGCGGGCACTTGGACTATCTATGTTTCCTAGCGGGCACTTGGACTATGTACGCTCCGTAACGGGCACTTGGAGTATGTAGGTTCCCTAGCGGGCACTTGGACTATGTAGGTTCCTCAGTGGGCACTTGGACTATGTAGGTTCCCTATCGGGCACTTGGAGAATATAGGTTAACCAGGGGGCACTAGGACAATGTAAGTTACCTAGCGGGCCCTTGGACTATCTAGGTTACCTAGGGGGAACCTGGACTATGTAGGTTAACTAGTGGGCACTTGGACTATCTAGGTTAACTAGCAGGCACTTGGACTATGTAGGTTAACTAGCGGGCACTTGGACTAACTAGGTTACCTAGCGGGCACTTGGACTATGTACGTTCCCTAGCGGGCACTTGGACTATCTACGTTACCTAGCGGGCACTTGGACTATGTAGGTTAACGAACGGGCACTTGGACTATGTAGGTAACCTAGTGGTCACTTGGACTGTATTAGGTCACCTAGTGGGCACTTGGATTATGTAGGTTAACTAGCGGGCACTTGGACTATCTAGGTTAACTAGCGGGCCCTTGATCTATGTAGGTTAACTAGCAGGCCCTTGGACTATGTAAGTAAACTAGAGGGCACTTGGACGATCCTGGTTAATTAGCGGGCACTTGGACTATCTAGGTTAACTAGCGGGCACTTGGATTATGTAGGTTACCTAGCGTACACTTGGACTATCTAGGTTACCTAGCAGGCACTTTGACTATCTAGGTTAATTAACAGGCACTTGGACTATGTAGGTTGCCTAGCAGGCACTTGGACTATGTAGGATCCCTAGCGGGCACTTGGACTATGTAGGTTAACTAGCGGGCACTTGGACTGTCTATGTTACCTAGCAGGCACTTGGATTATCTAGCTTAATGAAAGGGCACTTGGACTATGTAGGTTACCTAGTTGCCACTTGGACTATCTAGGTTAGCTAACAGGCACTTGTACTATGTAGGAACCCTAGCCAGCACTTGTACTATCTATGTTACCTAGCTCGCACATGGACTTTGTAGGTCAACTAGCGGGCCCTTGGACTATCTAGGTCAGCTAACGGTCTCTTGGACTATGTATGTTCCAAAGCGTGCACTTGGATTATGTAGGTTCCCTAGCGGGCACTTTAACTATATAGGTTTCCTTGCGGGCATTTGGACTATGTAGGTTACCTAGCGGACACTTGGACGATCTAGGTTAACTAGCGGGCACTTTGACTATGTAGGTTAACTAGCGGGCACTTGGACTACATAGGATAACAAGAGGGCCCTTGGACTATCTAGGTTACCTAGCGAGCACTTGGACTATGTAGGTTCCCTAACGGGCACTTGGACTATGTAGGTTCCCTAGCGGTCACGTGGACTATGTTGGCTCCCTAGAAGGCACTTGGACTATGTAGGATACCTATCAGGCACTTTGACTATGTAGGTTTACTAGCGGGCCCTTGGACTATCCAGGTTACCAAGCGGGCACTTGGACAATGTAGGCTACCAAACGGGCACATGGACTATCTAGGTTAATGAACGGACACTTGGACTATGTAGGTAAGCTAACAGGCACTTGGACTATCTAGGTTACCTAGCAGGCACTTGGACTATGTAGGTTACCTAGCGGACACTTGGACGATCTAAGTTAACTAGCGGGCACTTGGACTATCTAGGTTAACTAGCAGGCCCTTGGACTCTGTAGTTTCCCTAGCGGGCATTTGGATTATTTAGGTTACCTAGCGGGTACTTGGACTATCTAGGTTACCTAGCAGGCACTTTGACTATGTAGGTTGCCTAGCGGGCACTTGGACTATGTAGGTTGCCTAGCGGGCACTTGGATTATGTAGGTTAACTAGCAGGCACTTGGATTATGTAGGTTAACTAGCAGGCACTTGGACTATGTAGGTTAACTAGCGGGCACTTGGACTGTCTAGGTTACCTAGCAGGCACTTGGATTATCTAGGTTAATGAACGGGCACTTGGATTATGTAGGTTACCTAGCCGCCACTTGAACTATCTAGGTTGGCTAATAGGCACTTGGACTAACTAGTTTCCCTATCGGGCACTTGTACTATCTAGGTTACTTAGCTGGCACTTGGACTATGTAGGTCAACTAGCGGGCCCTTGGACTATCTATGTTTCCTAGCGGGCACTTGGAATATGTACGCTCCGTAACGGGCACTTGGAGTATGTAGGTTCCCTAGCGGGCACTTGGACTATGTAGGTTCCTCAGCGGGCACTTGGACTATGTAGGTTCCCTATCGGGCACTTGGACTATGTAGGTTAACTAGCGGGCCCTTGTACTATCTAGGTTACCTAGCGGGCACTTGGATGATGCAGGTTCCCTAGCCAGCACTAAGACTATTGGTTCCCTAATGGGCACTTGGTCCATGTAGGTTCCGTAGCGGGCACTTGGAATATGTAGGGTCCCTACCGGGCACTTGGACTATATAGGTTTCTATCGGGCACTTGGACAATGTAGTTTAAATAGCGGGCACGTGGACTATCTAGGTTACCTAGCGAGCACTTGGACTATGTATGTCCCGTAGAGGGCACTTGGAGTATCTAGGTTAACTAAAGGGCACTAGGACTATCTAGTTTAACTAGCGGGCACTTTGTCTCTCTAGGTTACCTAGCGGGCACTTGGACTATGTAGGTCAACTAGCGGGCCCTTGGACTATCTAGGTTTGCTAACAGGCACTTGGATTATGTAGGATAACTAGCGGGCACTTGGACTATGTAGGTTAACTAGTGGGCACTTGGTCTGTCTAGGTTACCTAGCGGGCACTTGGATTATCTAGGTTAACGAACGGGCACTTGGATTATGTAGGTTACCTAGCCGCCACTTGAACTATCTAGGTTGGCTAATAGGCACTTGGACTATCTAGTTTCCCTATCGGGCACTTGTACTATCTAGGTTACTTAGCTGGCACATGGACTATGTAGGTCAATTATCGGGCCCTAGGACTATCTAGGTTAGCTAAAGGGCACTTGGACTATCTAGGTTACCTAACGGGCACTTAGACTATGTAGGTTTCCTTGTGGGCATTTGGACTATGTAGGTTACCTAGCGAGCACTTGGACTTTGTAGGTTCTCTAACGGGCACTTGGACTATGTAGGTTCCCTAGCGGTCACGTGGACTATGTAGGCTCCCTAGAAGGCACTTGGACTATGTAGGTTAATTATCGGGCACTTTGACTATGTAGGTTAACTAGCGGGCCCTTGGACTATAAAGGTTACCAAGCGGGCACTTGGACAATGTAGGCTACCAAACGGGCACATGGACTATCTAGGTTAACGAACGGTCACTTGAACTATGTAGGTTAGCTAACAGGCACTTGGACTATCTAGATTACCTAGCAGGCACTTGGACTATGTAGGTTACCTAGGAGACACTTGGACGATCTAAGTTAACTAGCGGGCACTTGGACTATCTAGGTTAACTAGAAGGCCCTTGGACTCTGTAGTTTCCCTAGCGGGCATTTGGATTATTTAGGTTACCTAGCGGGTACTTGGACTATCTAGGTTACCTAGCGGGCACTTGGACTATGTAGGTTACCTAGCGAGCACTTGGACTATTAGGTTACCTAACGGGCACTTGGACTATGTATGTTCCCTAGCGGTGACGTGGACTATGTTGGCTCCCTAGAAGGCACTTGGACTATGTAGGATACCTATCGGGCACTTTGACCATGTAGGTTAACTAGCGGGCACTTGGACTATCCAAGTTACGAAGCGGGCACTTGGACTATGTAGGTTACCAAACGGGCACTTGGACTATCTAGGTTAACGAACGGACACTTGGACTATGTAGGTAACCTAGCGGGCAATTGGACTGTCTAGGTAACCTAGCAGGCACTTGGACTATGTAGGTTACCTAGAGGACACTTGGACGATCTAAGTTAACTAGCGGACACTTGGACGATCTAGGTTAACTAGCGGGCCGTTGGACTATGTAGGTTTACTAGCGGGCACTTGGACTATCTAGGTTAACTAGCGGGCACTTGGACTATGTAGGATACCTAGCGGGCACTTGGATTATCTAGGTTACCTAGAGGGCACTTGGACTATGTAGGTTAACTAGAAGGCACTTGGACTATCAAGGTTACCTAGCGGGCTCTTGGACTATGTAGGTTACCAGCGGGCACTTGGACTATCTAGGTTAACGAACATGCACTTGGACTATGTAGGTAACCTAGCGGGAACTTGGACTATCTAGGTTACCTAGCAGGCACTTTGACTATCTAGGTTACCTAAGGGGAACTTGGACTATGTAGGTTGCTTAGCGAGCACTTGGACTATGTAGGTTCCCTAGCGGGTACTTGGACTGTCTAGGTTAACTAGCAGGCAATTGGACTGTCTAGGTTACCTAGTGGGCACATGGACTATGTAGTTTACCTAGCAGACACTTGGACTATGTAGGTTACCTAGCGGGCACTTGGACTATCTAGGTTACCTAGCGGGCCCTTGGACTATGTACGTTCCCTAGCGGGCACTTGGGCTATCTATGTTACTAGTGGGAACTTGGACTATGTAGGTTAGCGAACGGGCACTTGGACTATTTAGGTAACCTAGTGGTCACTTGGACTGTATTAGGTCACCTAGCGGGCACTTGGACTATGTATGTTAACTAGCGGGCACTTGGACTATCTAGGTTAACTAGCGGACAATTGGACGATCTAGGTTAACTAGCGGGTACTTGGACTATCTAGGTTACCTAGCGGGCACTTGGACTATGTAGGTTACCTAGCGAGCACTTGGACTATGTAGGTTCCCTAACGGGCACTTGGACTATGTAGGTTCCCTAGCGGTCACGTGGACTATGTTGGCTCCCTAGAAGGCACTTGGACTATGTAGGATACCTATCGGGGACTTTGACTATGTAGGTTAACTAGCGGGCACTTGGACTCTCCAGGTTACGAAGCGGGCACTTGGACTATGTAGGTAACCAAACGGGCACTCGGACTATCTAGGTTAACGAACGGACTCTTGGACTATGTAGGTAACCTAGCGGGCACTTGGACTGTCTAGGTAACCTAGCAGGCACTTGGACTATGTAGGTTACCTAGGGGACACTTGGACGATCTAGGTTAACTAGCGGACACTTGGACGATCTAGGTTAACTAGCGGGCCGTTGGACTATCTAGGTTTACTAGCGGGCACTTGGACTATCTAGGTTAACTAGCGGGCACTTGGACTATGTAGGATACCTAGCGGGCACTTGGATTATCTAGGTTACCTAGAGGGCACTTGGACTATGTAGGTTAACTAGAAGGCACTTGAACTATCAAGGTTACCTAGCGGGCTCTTGGACTATGTAGGTTATCAGCGGGCACTTGGACTATCTAGGTTAACGAACGTGCACTTGGACTATGTAGGTAACCTAGCGGGCACTTGGACTGTCTAGGTTACCTAGCGGGCACTTGGACTATCTAGGTTAGCTAACGGGCAATTGGACAATCAAGGTTACCTAATGGGCACTTGGACTATGTAGGTTACCTAGCGGGCACTTGGACTATCTAGGTTACCTAGCAGGCACTTTGACTATCTAGGTTAACTAAGGGGCACTTGGACTATGTAGGTTACCTAGCGAGCACTTGGACTATGTAGGTTCCCTAGCGGGCGCTTGCACTATGTAGGTTCCCTAACGGGTACTTGGACTGTCTAGGTTAACTAGCAGGCAATTGGACTGTCTAGGTTACCTTGTGGGCACTTGGACTATGTAGTTTACCTAGCAGACACTTGGACTATGTAGGTTAACTAGCGGGCACTTGGACTATCTAGGTTACCTAGCGGGCCTTTGGACTATGTACGTTCCCTAGCGGGCACTTGGGCTATCTACGTTACCTAGCGGGAACTTGGACTATGTAGGTTAACGAACGGGCACTTGGACTATGTAGGTAACCTAGTGGTCACTTGGACTGTATTAGGTCACCTAGCGGGCACTTGGACTATGTAGGTTAACTAGCGGGCACTTGGACTATGTAAGTAAACTAGAGGGCACTTGGACGATCCTGGTTAATTAGCGGGCACTTGGACTATCTAGGTTAACTAGCGGGCACTTGGATTATGTAGGTTACCTAGCGTACACTTGGACTATCTAGGTTACCTAGCAGGCACTTTGACTATCTAGGTTAATTAACAGGCACTTGGACTATGTAGGTTGCCTAGCAGGCACTTGGACTATGTAGGATCCCTAGCGGGCACTTGGACTATGTAGGTTAACTAGCGGGCACTTGGACTGTCTATGTTACCTAGCAGGCACTTGGATTATCTAGCTTAATGAAAGGGCACTTGGACTATGTAGGTTACCTAGTTGCCACTTGGACTATCTAGGTTAGCTAACAGGCACTTGTACTATGTAGGTTCCCTAGCCAGCACTTGTACTATCTATGTTACCTAGCTCGCACATGGACTTTGTAGGTCAACTAGCGGGCCCTTGGACTATCTAGGTCAGCTAACGGTCTCTTGGACTATGTATGTTCCAAAGCGTGCACTTGGATTATGTAGGTTCCCTAGCGGGCACTTTAACTATATAGGTTTCCTTGCGGGCATTTGGACTATGTAGGTTACCTAGCGGACACTTGGACGATCTAGGTTAACTAGCGGGCACTTTGACTATGTAGGTTAACTAGCGGGCACTTGGACTACATAGGATAACAAGAGGGCCCTTGGACTATCTAGGTTACCTAGCGAGCACTTGGACTATGTAGGTTCCCTAACGGGCACTTGGACTATGTAGGTTCCCTAGCGGTCACGTGGACTATGTTGGCTCCCTAGAAGGCACTTGGACTATGTAGGATACCTATCAGGCACTTTGACTATGTAGGTTTACTAGCGGGCCCTTGGACTATCCAGGTTACCAAGCGGGCACTTGGACAATGTAGGCTACCAAACGGGCACATGGACTATCTAGGTTAATGAACGGACACTTGGACTATGTAGGTAAGCTAACAGGCACTTGGACTATCTAGGTTACCTAGCAGGCACTTGGACTATGTAGGTTACCTAGCGGACACTTGGACGATCTAAGTTAACTAGCGGGCACTTGGACTATCTAGGTTAACTAGCAGGCCCTTGGACTCTGTAGTTTCCCTAGCGGGCATTTGGATTATTTAGGTTACCTAGCGGGTACTTGGACTATCTAGGTTACCTAGCAGGCACTTTGACTATGTAGGTTGCCTAGCGGGCACTTGGACTATGTAGGTTGCCTAGCGGGCACTTGGATTATGTAGGTTAACTAGCAGGCACTTGGATTATGTAGGTTAACTAGCAGGCACTTGGACTATGTAGGTTAACTAGCGGGCACTTGGACTGTCTAGGTTACCTAGCAGGCACTTGGATTATCTAGGTTAATGAACGGGCACTTGGATTATGTAGGTTACCTAGCCGCCACTTGAACTATCTAGGTTGGCTAATAGGCACTTGGACTAACTAGTTTCCCTATCGGGCACTTGTACTATCTAGGTTACTTAGCTGGCACTTGGACTATGTAGGTCAACTAGCGGGCCCTTGGACTATCTATGTTTCCTAGCGGGCACTTGGAATATGTACGCTCCGTAACGGGCACTTGGAGTATGTAGGTTCCCTAGCGGGCACTTGGACTATGTAGGTTCCTCAGCGGGCACTTGGACTATGTAGGTTCCCTATCGGGCACTTGGACTATGTAGGTTAACTAGCGGGCCCTTGTACTATCTAGGTTACCTAGCGGGCACTTGGATGATGCAGGTTCCCTAGCCAGCACTAAGACTATTGGTTCCCTAATGGGCACTTGGTCCATGTAGGTTCCGTAGCGGGCACTTGGAATATGTAGGGTCCCTACCGGGCACTTGGACTATATAGGTTTCTATCGGGCACTTGGACAATGTAGTTTAAATAGCGGGCACGTGGACTATCTAGGTTACCTAGCGAGCACTTGGACTATGTATGTCCCGTAGAGGGCACTTGGAGTATCTAGGTTAACTAAAGGGCACTAGGACTATCTAGTTTAACTAGCGGGCACTTTGTCTCTCTAGGTTACCTAGCGGGCACTTGGACTATGTAGGTCAACTAGCGGGCCCTTGGACTATCTAGGTTTGCTAACAGGCACTTGGATTATGTAGGATAACTAGCGGGCACTTGGACTATGTAGGTTAACTAGTGGGCACTTGGTCTGTCTAGGTTACCTAGCGGGCACTTGGATTATCTAGGTTAACGAACGGGCACTTGGATTATGTAGGTTACCTAGCCGCCACTTGAACTATCTAGGTTGGCTAATAGGCACTTGGACTATCTAGTTTCCCTATCGGGCACTTGTACTATCTAGGTTACTTAGCTGGCACATGGACTATGTAGGTCAATTATCGGGCCCTAGGACTATCTAGGTTAGCTAAAGGGCACTTGGACTATCTAGGTTACCTAACGGGCACTTAGACTATGTAGGTTTCCTTGTGGGCATTTGGACTATGTAGGTTACCTAGCGAGCACTTGGACTTTGTAGGTTCTCTAACGGGCACTTGGACTATGTAGGTTCCCTAGCGGTCACGTGGACTATGTAGGCTCCCTAGAAGGCACTTGGACTATGTAGGTTAATTATCGGGCACTTTGACTATGTAGGTTAACTAG
The DNA here is from genome assembly GCF_050624435.1 of Tenrec ecaudatus. NCBI lineage: Eukaryota > Metazoa > Chordata > Mammalia > Afrosoricida > Tenrecidae > Tenrec > Tenrec ecaudatus. Next base: position 334,401 of record NW_027459036.1, read on the forward strand.
CGGGCCCTTGGACTATAAAGGTTACCAAGCGGGCACTTGGACAATGTAGGCTACCAAACGGGCACATGGACTATCTAGGTTAACGAACGGTCACTTGAACTATGTAGGTTAGCTAACAGGCACTTGGACTATCTAGATTACCTAGCAGGCACTTGGACTATGTAGGTTACCTAGGAGACACTTGGACGATCTAAGTTAACTAGCGGGCACTTGGACTATCTAGGTTAACTAGAAGGCCCTTGGACTCTGTAGTTTCCCTAGCGGGCATTTGGATTATTTAGGTTACCTAGCGGGTACTTGGACTATCTAGGTTACCTAGCGGGCACTTGGACTATGTAGGTTACCTAGCGAGCACTTGGACTATTAGGTTACCTAACGGGCACTTGGACTATGTATGTTCCCTAGCGGTGACGTGGACTATGTTGGCTCCCTAGAAGGCACTTGGACTATGTAGGATACCTATCGGGCACTTTGACCATGTAGGTTAACTAGCGGGCACTTGGACTATCCAAGTTACGAAGCGGGCACTTGGACTATGTAGGTTACCAAACGGGCACTTGGACTATCTAGGTTAACGAACGGACACTTGGACTATGTAGGTAACCTAGCGGGCAATTGGACTGTCTAGGTAACCTAGCAGGCACTTGGACTATGTAGGTTACCTAGAGGACACTTGGACGATCTAAGTTAACTAGCGGACACTTGGACGATCTAGGTTAACTAGCGGGCCGTTGGACTATGTAGGTTTACTAGCGGGCACTTGGACTATCTAGGTTAACTAGCGGGCACTTGGACTATGTAGGATACCTAGCGGGCACTTGGATTATCTAGGTTACCTAGAGGGCACTTGGACTATGTAGGTTAACTAGAAGGCACTTGGACTATCAAGGTTACCTAGCGGGCTCTTGGACTATGTAGGTTACCAGCGGGCACTTGGACTATCTAGGTTAACGAACATGCACTTGGACTATGTAGGTAACCTAGCGGGAACTTGGACTATCTAGGTTACCTAGCAGGCACTTTGACTATCTAGGTTACCTAAGGGGAACTTGGACTATGTAGGTTGCTTAGCGAGCACTTGGACTATGTAGGTTCCCTAGCGGGTACTTGGACTGTCTAGGTTAACTAGCAGGCAATTGGACTGTCTAGGTTACCTAGTGGGCACATGGACTATGTAGTTTACCTAGCAGACACTTGGACTATGTAGGTTACCTAGCGGGCACTTGGACTATCTAGGTTACCTAGCGGGCCCTTGGACTATGTACGTTCCCTAGCGGGCACTTGGGCTATCTATGTTACTAGTGGGAACTTGGACTATGTAGGTTAGCGAACGGGCACTTGGACTATTTAGGTAACCTAGTGGTCACTTGGACTGTATTAGGTCACCTAGCGGGCACTTGGACTATGTATGTTAACTAGCGGGCACTTGGACTATCTAGGTTAACTAGCGGACAATTGGACGATCTAGGTTAACTAGCGGGTACTTGGACTATCTAGGTTACCTAGCGGGCACTTGGACTATGTAGGTTACCTAGCGAGCACTTGGACTATGTAGGTTCCCTAACGGGCACTTGGACTATGTAGGTTCCCTAGCGGTCACGTGGACTATGTTGGCTCCCTAGAAGGCACTTGGACTATGTAGGATACCTATCGGGGACTTTGACTATGTAGGTTAACTAGCGGGCACTTGGACTCTCCAGGTTACGAAGCGGGCACTTGGACTATGTAGGTAACCAAACGGGCACTCGGACTATCTAGGTTAACGAACGGACTCTTGGACTATGTAGGTAACCTAGCGGGCACTTGGACTGTCTAGGTAACCTAGCAGGCACTTGGACTATGTAGGTTACCTAGGGGACACTTGGACGATCTAGGTTAACTAGCGGACACTTGGACGATCTAGGTTAACTAGCGGGCCGTTGGACTATCTAGGTTTACTAGCGGGCACTTGGACTATCTAGGTTAACTAGCGGGCACTTGGACTATGTAGGATACCTAGCGGGCACTTGGATTATCTAGGTTACCTAGAGGGCACTTGGACTATGTAGGTTAACTAGAAGGCACTTGAACTATCAAGGTTACCTAGCGGGCTCTTGGACTATGTAGGTTATCAGCGGGCACTTGGACTATCTAGGTTAACGAACGTGCACTTGGACTATGTAGGTAACCTAGCGGGCACTTGGACTGTCTAGGTTACCTAGCGGGCACTTGGACTATCTAGGTTAGCTAACGGGCAATTGGACAATCAAGGTTACCTAATGGGCACTTGGACTATGTAGGTTACCTAGCGGGCACTTGGACTATCTAGGTTACCTAGCAGGCACTTTGACTATCTAGGTTAACTAAGGGGCACTTGGACTATGTAGGTTACCTAGCGAGCACTTGGACTATGTAGGTTCCCTAGCGGGCGCTTGCACTATGTAGGTTCCCTAACGGGTACTTGGACTGTCTAGGTTAACTAGCAGGCAATTGGACTGTCTAGGTTACCTTGTGGGCACTTGGACTATGTAGTTTACCTAGCAGACACTTGGACTATGTAGGTTAACTAGCGGGCACTTGGACTATCTAGGTTACCTAGCGGGCCTTTGGACTATGTACGTTCCCTAGCGGGCACTTGGGCTATCTACGTTACCTAGCGGGAACTTGGACTATGTAGGTTAACGAACGGGCACTTGGACTATGTAGGTAACCTAGTGGTCACTTGGACTGTATTAGGTCACCTAGCGGGCACTTGGACTATGTAGGTTAACTAGCGGGCACTTGGACTATGTAAGTTAACTAGAGGGCACTTGGCTGATCCTGGTTAAATAGCGGGCACTTGGACTATCTAGGTTAACTCGCGGGCACTTGGACTATCTATGTTAACTAGCGGGCAATTGGACAATGTAGGTTCCCTAGCGGGCATTTGGACTATATAGGTTGCCTAGCGGGCACTTGGATTATGTAGGTTACCTAGCCGCCACTTGAACTATCTAGGTTGGCTAATAGGCACTTGGACTATCTAGTTTCCCTATCGGGCACTTGTACTATCTAGGTTACTTAGCTGGCACATGGACTATGTAGGTCAATTATCGGGCCCTAGGACTATCTAGGTTAGCTAAAGGGCACTTGGACTATCTAGGTTACCTAACGGGCACTTAGACTATGTAGGTTTCCTTGTGGGCATTTGGACTATGTAGGTTACCTAGCGAGCACTTGGACTTTGTAGGTTCTCTAACGGGCACTTGGACTATGTAGGTTCCCTAGCGGTCACGTGGACTATGTAGGCTCCCTAGAAGGCACTTGGACTATGTAGGTTAATTATCGGGCACTTTGACTATGTAGGTTAACTAGCGGGCCCTTGGACTATAAAGGTTACCAAGCGGGCACTTGGACAATGTAGGCTACCAAACGGGCACATGGACTATCTAGGTTAACGAACGGTCACTTGAACTATGTAGGTTAGCTAACAGGCACTTGGACTATCTAGATTACCTAGCAGGCACTTGGACTATGTAGGTTACCTAGGAGACACTTGGACGATCTAAGTTAACTAGCGGGCACTTGGACTATCTAGGTTAACTAGAAGGCCCTTGGACTCTGTAGTTTCCCTAGCGGGCATTTGGATTATTTAGGTTACCTAGCGGGTACTTGGACTATCTAGGTTACCTAGCGGGCACTTGGACTATGTAGGTTACCTAGCGAGCACTTGGACTATTAGGTTACCTAACGGGCACTTGGACTATGTATGTTCCCTAGCGGTGACGTGGACTATGTTGGCTCCCTAGAAGGCACTTGGACTATGTAGGATACCTATCGGGCACTTTGACCATGTAGGTTAACTAGCGGGCACTTGGACTATCCAAGTTACGAAGCGGGCACTTGGACTATGTAGGTTACCAAACGGGCACTTGGACTATCTAGGTTAACGAACGGACACTTGGACTATGTAGGTAACCTAGCGGGCAATTGGACTGTCTAGGTAACCTAGCAGGCACTTGGACTATGTAGGTTACCTAGAGGACACTTGGACGATCTAAGTTAACTAGCGGACACTTGGACGATCTAGGTTAACTAGCGGGCCGTTGGACTATGTAGGTTTACTAGCGGGCACTTGGACTATCTAGGTTAACTAGCGGGCACTTGGACTATGTAGGATACCTAGCGGGCACTTGGATTATCTAGGTTACCTAGAGGGCACTTGGACTATGTAGGTTAACTAGAAGGCACTTGGACTATCAAGGTTACCTAGCGGGCTCTTGGACTATGTAGGTTACCAGCGGGCACTTGGACTATCTAGGTTAACGAACATGCACTTGGACTATGTAGGTAACCTAGCGGGAACTTGGACTATCTAGGTTACCTAGCAGGCACTTTGACTATCTAGGTTACCTAAGGGGAACTTGGACTATGTAGGTTGCTTAGCGAGCACTTGGACTATGTAGGTTCCCTATCGGGTACTTGGACTGTCTAGGTTAACTAGCAGGCAATTGGACTGTCTAGGTTACCTAGTGGGCACATGGACTATGTAGTTTACCTAGCAGACACTTGGACTATGTAGGTTACCTAGCGGGCACTTGGACTATCTAGGTTACCTAGCGGGCCCTTGGACTATGTACGTTCCCTAGCGGGCACTTGGGCTATCTATGTTACTAGCGGGAACTTGGACTATGTAGGTTAGCGAACGGGCACTTGGACTATTTAGGTAACCTAGTGGTCACTTGGACTGTATTAGGTCACCTAGCGGGCACTTGGACTATGTATGTTAACTAGCGGGCACTTGGACTATCTAGGTTAACTAGCGGACAATTGGACGATCTAGGTTAACTAGCGGGTACTTGGACTATCTAGGTTACCTAGCGGGCACTTGGACTATGTAGGTTACCTAGCGAGCACTTGGACTATGTAGGTTCCCTAACGGGCACTTGGACTATGTAGGTTCCCTAGCGGTCACGTGGACTATGTTGGCTCCCTAGAAGGCACTTGGACTATGTAGGATACCTATCGGGGACTTTGACTATGTAGGTTAACTAGCGGGCACTTGGACTCTCCAGGTTACGAAGCGGGCACTTGGACTATGTAGGTAACCAAACGGGCACTCGGACTATCTAGGTTAACGAACGGACTCTTGGACTATGTAGGTAACCTAGCGGGCACTTGGACTGTCTAGGTAACCTAGCAGGCACTTGGACTATGTAGGTTACCTAGGGGACACTTGGACGATCTAGGTTAACTAGCGGACACTTGGACGATCTAGGTTAACTAGCGGGCCGTTGGACTATCTAGGTTTACTAGCGGGCACTTGGACTATCTAGGTTAACTAGCGGGCACTTGGACTATGTAGGATACCTAGCGGGCACTTGGATTATCTAGGTTACCTAGAGGGCACTTGGACTATGTAGGTTAACTAGAAGGCACTTGAACTATCAAGGTTACCTAGCGGGCTCTTGGACTATGTAGGTTATCAGCGGGCACTTGGACTATCTAGGTTAACGAACGTGCACTTGGACTATGTAGGTAACCTAGCGGGCACTTGGACTGTCTAGGTTACCTAGCGGGCACTTGGACTATCTAGGTTAGCTAACGGGCAATTGGACAATCAAGGTTACCTAATGGGCACTTGGACTATGTAGGTTACCTAGCGGGCACTTGGACTATCTAGGTTACCTAGCAGGCACTTTGACTATCTAGGTTAACTAAGGGGCACTTGGACTATGTAGGTTACCTAGCGAGCACTTGGACTATGTAGGTTCCCTAGCGGGCGCTTGCACTATGTAGGTTCCCTAACGGGTACTTGGACTGTCTAGGTTAACTAGCAGGCAATTGGACTGTCTAGGTTACCTTGTGGGCACTTGGACTATGTAGTTTACCTAGCAGACACTTGGACTATGTAGGTTAACTAGCGGGCACTTGGACTATCTAGGTTACCTAGCGGGCCTTTGGACTATGTACGTTCCCTAGCGGGCACTTGGGCTATCTACGTTACCTAGCGGGAACTTGGACTATGTAGGTTAACGAACGGGCACTTGGACTATGTAGGTAACCTAGTGGTCACTTGGACTGTATTAGGTCACCTAGCGGGCACTTGGACTATGTAGGTTAACTAGCGGGCACTTGGACTATGTAAGTTAACTAGAGGGCACTTGGCTGATCCTGGTTAAATAGCGGGCACTTGGACTATCTAGGTTAACTCGCGGGCACTTGGACTATCTATGTTAACTAGCGGGCAATTGGACAATGTAGGTTCCCTAGCGGGCATTTGGACTATATAGGTTGCCTAGCGGGCACTTGGATTATGTAGGTTACCTAGCGGGCAATTGGACTATCTAGGTTCCCTAAAGTTCACTTGGACTATGTAGGTTAACTAGCGGGCACTTGGACTGTCTAGGTTACCTAGCAGGCACTTGGATTATCTAGGTTAATGAACGGGCACTTGGATTATGTAGGTTACCTAGCCGCCACTTGAACTATCTAGGTTGGCTAATAGGCACTTGGACTATCTAGTTTCCCTATCGGGCACTTGTACTATCTAGGTTACATAGCTGGCACTTGGGGTAAGTAGGTAATCTAGCGGGCCCTTGGACTATCTATGTTTCCTAGCGGGCACTTGGACTATGTACGCTCCGTAACGGGCTCTTGGAGTATGTAGGTTCCCTAGCGGGCACTTGGACTATGTAGGTTCCCTAGCGGTCACGTGGACTATGTTGGCTCCCTAGAAGGCACTTGGACTATGTAGGATACCTATCAGGCACTTTGACTATGTAGGTTTACTAGCGGGCCCTTGGACTATCCAGGTTACCAAGCGGGCACTTGGACAATGTAGGCTACCAAACGGGCACATGGACTATCTAGGTTAATGAACGGACACTTGGACTATGTAGGTAAGCTAACAGGCACTTGGACTATCTAGGTTACCTAGCAGGCACTTGGACTATGTAGGTTACCTAGCGGACACTTGGACGATCTAAGTTAACTAGCGGGCACTTGGACTATCTAGGTTAACTAGCAGGCCCTTGGACTCTGTAGTTTCCCTAGCGGGCATTTGGATTATTTAGGTTACCTAGCGGGTACTTGGACTATCTAGGTTACCTAGCAGGCACTTTGACTATGTAGGTTGCCTAGCGGGCACTTGGACTATGTAGGTTGCCTAGCGGGCACTTGGATTATGTAGGTTAACTAGCAGGCACTTGGATTATGTAGGTTAACTAGCAGGCACTTGGACTATGTAGGTTAACTAGCGGGCACTTGGACTGTCTAGGTTACCTAGCAGGCACTTGGATTATCTAGGTTAATGAACGGGCACTTGGATTATGTAGGTTACCTAGCCGCCACTTGAACTATCTAGGTTGGCTAATAGGCACTTGGACTAACTAGTTTCCCTATCGGGCACTTGTACTATCTAGGTTACTTAGCTGGCACTTGGACTATGTAGGTCAACTAGCGGGCCCTTGGACTATCTATGTTTCCTAGCGGGCACTTGGAATATGTACGCTCCGTAACGGGCACTTGGAGTATGTAGGTTCCCTAGCGGGCACTTGGACTATGTAGGTTCCTCAGCGGGCACTTGGACTATGTAGGTTCCCTATCGGGCACTTGGACTATGTAGGTTAACTAGCGGGCCCTTGTACTATCTAGGTTACCTAGCGGGCACTTGGATGATGCAGGTTCCCTAGCCAGCACTAAGACTATTGGTTCCCTAATGGGCACTTGGTCCATGTAGGTTCCGTAGCGGGCACTTGGAATATGTAGGGTCCCTACCGGGCACTTGGACTATATAGGTTTCTATCGGGCACTTGGACAATGTAGTTTAAATAGCGGGCACGTGGACTATCTAGGTTACCTAGCGAGCACTTGGACTATGTATGTCCCGTAGAGGGCACTTGGAGTATCTAGGTTAACTAAAGGGCACTAGGACTATCTAGTTTAACTAGCGGGCACTTTGTCTCTCTAGGTTACCTAGCGGGCACTTGGACTATGTAGGTCAACTAGCGGGCCCTTGGACTATCTAGGTTTGCTAACAGGCACTTGGATTATGTAGGATAACTAGCGGGCACTTGGACTATGTAGGTTAACTAGTGGGCACTTGGTCTGTCTAGGTTACCTAGCGGGCACTTGGATTATCTAGGTTAACGAACGGGCACTTGGATTATGTAGGTTACCTAGCCGCCACTTGAACTATCTAGGTTGGCTAATAGGCACTTGGACTATCTAGTTTCCCTATCGGGCACTTGTACTATCTAGGTTACTTAGCTGGCACATGGACTATGTAGGTCAATTATCGGGCCCTAGGACTATCTAGGTTAGCTAAAGGGCACTTGGACTATCTAGGTTACCTAACGGGCACTTAGACTATGTAGGTTTCCTTGTGGGCATTTGGACTATGTAGGTTACCTAGCGAGCACTTGGACTTTGTAGGTTCTCTAACGGGCACTTGGACTATGTAGGTTCCCTAGCGGTCACGTGGACTATGTAGGCTCCCTAGAAGGCACTTGGACTATGTAGGTTAATTATCGGGCACTTTGACTATGTAGGTTAACTAGCGGGCCCTTGGACTATAAAGGTTACCAAGCGGGCACTTGGACAATGTAGGCTACCAAACGGGCACATGGACTATCTAGGTTAACGAACGGTCACTTGAACTATGTAGGTTAGCTAACAGGCACTTGGACTATCTAGATTACCTAGCAGGCACTTGGACTATGTAGGTTACCTAGGAGACACTTGGACGATCTAAGTTAACTAGCGGGCACTTGGACTATCTAGGTTAACTAGAAGGCCCTTGGACTCTGTAGTTTCCCTAGCGGGCATTTGGATTATTTAGGTTACCTAGCGGGTACTTGGACTATCTAGGTTACCTAGCGGGCACTTGGACTATGTAGGTTACCTAGCGAGCACTTGGACTATTAGGTTACCTAACGGGCACTTGGACTATGTATGTTCCCTAGCGGTGACGTGGACTATGTTGGCTCCCTAGAAGGCACTTGGACTATGTAGGATACCTATCGGGCACTTTGACCATGTAGGTTAACTAGCGGGCACTTGGACTATCCAAGTTACGAAGCGGGCACTTGGACTATGTAGGTTACCAAACGGGCACTTGGACTATCTAGGTTAACGAACGGACACTTGGACTATGTAGGTAACCTAGCGGGCAATTGGACTGTCTAGGTAACCTAGCAGGCACTTGGACTATGTAGGTTACCTAGAGGACACTTGGACGATCTAAGTTAACTAGCGGACACTTGGACGATCTAGGTTAACTAGCGGGCCGTTGGACTATGTAGGTTTACTAGCGGGCACTTGGACTATCTAGGTTAACTAGCGGGCACTTGGACTATGTAGGATACCTAGCGGGCACTTGGATTATCTAGGTTACCTAGAGGGCACTTGGACTATGTAGGTTAACTAGAAGGCACTTGGACTATCAAGGTTACCTAGCGGGCTCTTGGACTATGTAGGTTACCAGCGGGCACTTGGACTATCTAGGTTAACGAACATGCACTTGGACTATGTAGGTAACCTAGCGGGAACTTGGACTATCTAGGTTACCTAGCAGGCACTTTGACTATCTAGGTTACCTAAGGGGAACTTGGACTATGTAGGTTGCTTAGCGAGCACTTGGACTATGTAGGTTCCCTAGCGGGTACTTGGACTGTCTAGGTTAACTAGCAGGCAATTGGACTGTCTAGGTTACCTAGTGGGCACATGGACTATGTAGTTTACCTAGCAGACACTTGGACTATGTAGGTTACCTAGCGGGCACTTGGACTATCTAGGTTACCTAGCGGGCCCTTGGACTATGTACGTTCCCTAGCGGGCACTTGGGCTATCTATGTTACTAGCGGGAACTTGGACTATGTAGGTTAGCGAACGGGCACTTGGACTATTTAGGTAACCTAGTGGTCACTTGGACTGTATTAGGTCACCTAGCGGGCACTTGGACTATGTATGTTAACTAGCGGGCACTTGGACTATCTAGGTTAACTAGCGGACAATTGGACGATCTAGGTTAACTAGCGGGTACTTGGACTATCTAGGTTACCTAGCGGGCACTTGGACTATGTAGGTTACCTAGCGAGCACTTGGACTATGTAGGTTCCCTAACGGGCACTTGGACTATGTAGGTTCCCTAGCGGTCACGTGGACTATGTTGGCTCCCTAGAAGGCACTTGGACTATGTAGGATACCTATCGGGGACTTTGACTATGTAGGTTAACTAGCGGGCACTTGGACTCTCCAGGTTACGAAGCGGGCACTTGGACTATGTAGGTAACCAAACGGGCACTCGGACTATCTAGGTTAACGAACGGACTCTTGGACTATGTAGGTAACCTAGCTGGCACTTGGACTGTCTAGGTAACCTAGCAGGCACTTGGACTATGTAGGTTACCTAGGGGACACTTGGACGATCTAGGTTAACTAGCGGACACTTGGACGATCTAGGTTAACTAGCGGGCCGTTGGACTATCTAGGTTTACTAGCGGGCACTTGGACTATCTAGGTTAACTAGCGGGCACTTGGACTATGTAGGATACCTAGCGGGCACTTGGATTATCTAGGTTACCTAGAGGGCACTTGGACTATGTAGGTTAACTAGAAGGCACTTGAACTATCAAGGTTACCTAGCGGGCTCTTGGACTATGTAGGTTATCAGCGGGCACTTGGACTATCTAGGTTAACGAACGTGCACTTGGACTATGTAGGTAACCTAGCGGGCACTTGGACTGTCTAGGTTACCTAGCGGGCACTTGGACTATCTAGGTTAGCTAACGGGCAATTGGACAATCAAGGTTACCTAATGGGCACTTGGACTATGTAGGTTACCTAGCGGGCACTTGGACTATCTAGGTTACCTAGCAGGCACTTTGACTATCTAGGTTAACTAAGGGGCACTTGGACTATGTAGGTTACCTAGCGAGCACTTGGACTATGTAGGTTCCCTAGCGGGCGCTTGCACTATGTAGGTTCCCTAACGGGTACTTGGACTGTCTAGGTTAACTAGCAGGCAATTGGACTGTCTAGGTTACCTTGTGGGCACTTGGACTATGTAGTTTACCTAGCAGACACTTGGACTATGTAGGTTAACTAGCGGGCACTTGGACTATCTAGGTTACCTAGCGGGCCTTTGGACTATGTACGTTCCCTAGCGGGCACTTGGGCTATCTACGTTACCTAGCGGGAACTTGGACTATGTAGGTTAACGAACGGGCACTTGGACTATGTAGGTAACCTAGTGGTCACTTGGACTGTATTAGGTCACCTAGCGGGCACTTGGACTATGTAGGTTAACTAGCGGGCACTTGGACTATGTAAGTTAACTAGAGGGCACTTGGCTGATCCTGGTTAAATAGCGGGCACTTGGACTATCTAGGTTAACTCGCGGGCACTTGGACTATCTATGTTAACTAGCGGGCAATTGGACAATGTAGGTTCCCTAGCGGGCATTTGGACTATATAGGTTGCCTAGCGGGCACTTGGATTATGTAGGTTACCTAGCCGCCACTTGAACTATCTAGGTTGGCTAATAGGCACTTGGACTATCTAGTTTCCCTATCGGGCACTTGTACTATCTAGGTTACTTAGCTGGCACATGGACTATGTAGGTCAATTATCGGGCCCTAGGACTATCTAGGTTAGCTAAAGGGCACTTGGACTATCTAGGTTACCTAACGGGCACTTAGACTATGTAGGTTTCCTTGTGGGCATTTGGACTATGTAGGTTACCTAGCGAGCACTTGGACTTTGTAGGTTCTCTAACGGGCACTTGGACTATGTAGGTTCCCTAGCGGTCACGTGGACTATGTAGGCTCCCTAGAAGGCACTTGGACTATGTAGGTTAATTATCGGGCACTTTGACTATGTAGGTTAACTAGCGGGCCCTTGGACTATAAAGGTTACCAAGCGGGCACTTGGACAATGTAGGCTACCAAACGGGCACATGGACTATCTAGGTTAACGAACGGTCACTTGAACTATGTAGGTTAGCTAACAGGCACTTGGACTATCTAGATTACCTAGCAGGCACTTGGACTATGTAGGTTACCTAGGAGACACTTGGACGATCTAAGTTAACTAGCGGGCACTTGGACTATCTAGGTTAACTAGAAGGCCCTTGGACTCTGTAGTTTCCCTAGCGGGCATTTGGATTATTTAGGTTACCTAGCGGGTACTTGGACTATCTAGGTTACCTAGCGGGCACTTGGACTATGTAGGTTACCTAGCGAGCACTTGGACTATTAGGTTACCTAACGGGCACTTGGACTATGTATGTTCCCTAGCGGTGACGTGGACTATGTTGGCTCCCTAGAAGGCACTTGGACTATGTAGGATACCTATCGGGCACTTTGACCATGTAGGTTAACTAGCGGGCACTTGGACTATCCAAGTTACGAAGCGGGCACTTGGACTATGTAGGTTACCAAACGGGCACTTGGACTATCTAGGTTAACGAACGGACACTTGGACTATGTAGGTAACCTAGCGGGCAATTGGACTGTCTAGGTAACCTAGCAGGCACTTGGACTATGTAGGTTACCTAGAGGACACTTGGACGATCTAAGTTAACTAGCGGACACTTGGACGATCTAGGTTAACTAGCGGGCCGTTGGACTATGTAGGTTTACTAGCGGGCACTTGGACTATCTAGGTTAACTAGCGGGCACTTGGACTATGTAGGATACCTAGCGGGCACTTGGATTATCTAGGTTACCTAGAGGGCACTTGGACTATGTAGGTTAACTAGAAGGCACTTGGACTATCAAGGTTACCTAGCGGGCTCTTGGACTATGTAGGTTACCAGCGGGCACTTGGACTATCTAGGTTAACGAACATGCACTTGGACTATGTAGGTAACCTAGCGGGAACTTGGACTATCTAGGTTACCTAGCAGGCACTTTGACTATCTAGGTTACCTAAGGGGAACTTGGACTATGTAGGTTGCTTAGCGAGCACTTGGACTATGTAGGTTCCCTATCGGGTACTTGGACTGTCTAGGTTAACTAGCAGGCAATTGGACTGTCTAGGTTACCTAGTGGGCACATGGACTATGTAGTTTACCTAGCAGACACTTGGACTATGTAGGTTACCTAGCGGGCACTTGGACTATCTAGGTTACCTAGCGGGCCCTTGGACTATGTACGTTCCCTAGCGGGCACTTGGGCTATCTATGTTACTAGCGGGAACTTGGACTATGTAGGTTAGCGAACGGGCACTTGGACTATTTAGGTAACCTAGTGGTCACTTGGACTGTATTAGGTCACCTAGCGGGCACTTGGACTATGTATGTTAACTAGCGGGCACTTGGACTATCTAGGTTAACTAGCGGACAATTGGACGATCTAGGTTAACTAGCGGGTACTTGGACTATCTAGGTTACCTAGCGGGCACTTGGACTATGTAGGTTACCTAGCGAGCACTTGGACTATGTAGGTTCCCTAACGGGCACTTGGACTATGTAGGTTCCCTAGCGGTCACGTGGACTATGTTGGCTCCCTAGAAGGCACTTGGACTATGTAGGATACCTATCGGGGACTTTGACTATGTAGGTTAACTAGCGGGCACTTGGACTCTCCAGGTTACGAAGCGGGCACTTGGACTATGTAGGTAACCAAACGGGCACTCGGACTATCTAGGTTAACGAACGGACTCTTGGACTATGTAGGTAACCTAGCGGGCACTTGGACTGTCTAGGTAACCTAGCAGGCACTTGGACTATGTAGGTTACCTAGGGGACACTTGGACGATCTAGGTTAACTAGCGGACACTTGGACGATCTAGGTTAACTAGCGGGCCGTTGGACTATCTAGGTTTACTAGCGGGCACTTGGACTATCTAGGTTAACTAGCGGGCACTTGGACTATGTAGGATACCTAGCGGGCACTTGGATTATCTAGGTTACCTAGAGGGCACTTGGACTATGTAGGTTAACTAGAAGGCACTTGAACTATCAAGGTTACCTAGCGGGCTCTTGGACTATGTAGGTTATCAGCGGGCACTTGGACTATCTAGGTTAACGAACGTGCACTTGGACTATGTAGGTAACCTAGCGGGCACTTGGACTGTCTAGGTTACCTAGCGGGCACTTGGACTATCTAGGTTAGCTAACGGGCAATTGGACAATCAAGGTTACCTAATGGGCACTTGGACTATGTAGGTTACCTAGCGGGCACTTGGACTATCTAGGTTACCTAGCAGGCACTTTGACTATCTAGGTTAACTAAGGGGCACTTGGACTATGTAGGTTACCTAGCGAGCACTTGGACTATGTAGGTTCCCTAGCGGGCGCTTGCACTATGTAGGTTCCCTAACGGGTACTTGGACTGTCTAGGTTAACTAGCAGGCAATTGGACTGTCTAGGTTACCTTGTGGGCACTTGGACTATGTAGTTTACCTAGCAGACACTTGGACTATGTAGGTTAACTAGCGGGCACTTGGACTATCTAGGTTACCTAGCGGGCCTTTGGACTATGTACGTTCCCTAGCGGGCACTTGGGCTATCTACGTTACCTAGCGGGAACTTGGACTATGTAGGTTAACGAACGGGCACTTGGACTATGTAGGTAACCTAGTGGTCACTTGGACTGTATTAGGTCACCTAGCGGGCACTTGGACTATGTAGGTTAACTAGCGGGCACTTGGACTATGTAAGTTAACTAGAGGGCACTTGGCTGATCCTGGTTAAATAGCGGGCACTTGGACTATCTAGGTTAACTCGCGGGCACTTGGACTATCTATGTTAACTAGCGGGCAATTGGACAATGTAGGTTCCCTAGCGGGCATTTGGACTATATAGGTTGCCTAGCGGGCACTTGGATTATGTAGGTTACCTAGCCGCCACTTGAACTATCTAGGTTGGCTAATAGGCACTTGGACTATCTAGTTTCCCTATCGGGCACTTGTACTATCTAGGTTACTTAGCTGGCACATGGACTATGTAGGTCAATTATCGGGCCCTAGGACTATCTAGGTTAGCTAAAGGGCACTTGGACTATCTAGGTTACCTAACGGGCACTTAGACTATGTAGGTTTCCTTGTGGGCATTTGGACTATGTAGGTTACCTAGCGAGCACTTGGACTTTGTAGGTTCTCTAACGGGCACTTGGACTATGTAGGTTCCCTAGCGGTCACGTGGACTATGTAGGCTCCCTAGAAGGCACTTGGACTATGTAGGTTAATTATCGGGCACTTTGACTATGTAGGTTAACTAGCGGGCCCTTGGACTATAAAGGTTACCAAGCGGGCACTTGGACAATGTAGGCTACCAAACGGGCACATGGACTATCTAGGTTAACGAACGGTCACTTGAACTATGTAGGTTAGCTAACAGGCACTTGGACTATCTAGATTACCTAGCAGGCACTTGGACTATGTAGGTTACCTAGGAGACACTTGGACGATCTAAGTTAACTAGCGGGCACTTGGACTATCTAGGTTAACTAGAAGGCCCTTGGACTCTGTAGTTTCCCTAGCGGGCATTTGGATTATTTAGGTTACCTAGCGGGTACTTGGACTATCTAGGTTACCTAGCGGGCACTTGGACTATGTAGGTTACCTAGCGAGCACTTGGACTATTAGGTTACCTAACGGGCACTTGGACTATGTATGTTCCCTAGCGGTGACGTGGACTATGTTGGCTCCCTAGAAGGCACTTGGACTATGTAGGATACCTATCGGGCACTTTGACCATGTAGGTTAACTAGCGGGCACTTGGACTATCCAAGTTACGAAGCGGGCACTTGGACTATGTAGGTTACCAAACGGGCACTTGGACTATCTAGGTTAACGAACGGACACTTGGACTATGTAGGTAACCTAGCGGGCAATTGGACTGTCTAGGTAACCTAGCAGGCACTTGGACTATGTAGGTTACCTAGAGGACACTTGGACGATCTAAGTTAACTAGCGGACACTTGGACGATCTAGGTTAACTAGCGGGCCGTTGGACTATGTAGGTTTACTAGCGGGCACTTGGACTATCTAGGTTAACTAGCGGGCACTTGGACTATGTAGGATACCTAGCGGGCACTTGGATTATCTAGGTTACCTAGAGGGCACTTGGACTATGTAGGTTAACTAGAAGGCACTTGGACTATCAAGGTTACCTAGCGGGCTCTTGGACTATGTAGGTTACCAGCGGGCACTTGGACTATCTAGGTTAACGAACATGCACTTGGACTATGTAGGTAACCTAGCGGGAACTTGGACTATCTAGGTTACCTAGCAGGCACTTTGACTATCTAGGTTACCTAAGGGGAACTTGGACTATGTAGGTTGCTTAGCGAGCACTTGGACTATGTAGGTTCCCTATCGGGTACTTGGACTGTCTAGGTTAACTAGCAGGCAATTGGACTGTCTAGGTTACCTAGTGGGCACATGGACTATGTAGTTTACCTAGCAGACACTTGGACTATGTAGGTTACCTAGCGGGCACTTGGACTATCTAGGTTACCTAGCGGGCCCTTGGACTATGTACGTTCCCTAGCGGGCACTTGGGCTATCTATGTTACTAGCGGGAACTTGGACTATGTAGGTTAGCGAACGGGCACTTGGACTATTTAGGTAACCTAGTGGTCACTTGGACTGTATTAGGTCACCTAGCGGGCACTTGGACTATGTATGTTAACTAGCGGGCACTTGGACTATCTAGGTTAACTAGCGGACAATTGGACGATCTAGGTTAACTAGCGGGTACTTGGACTATCTAGGTTACCTAGCGGGCACTTGGACTATGTAGGTTACCTAGCGAGCACTTGGACTATGTAGGTTCCCTAACGGGCACTTGGACTATGTAGGTTCCCTAGCGGTCACGTGGACTATGTTGGCTCCCTAGAAGGCACTTGGACTATGTAGGATACCTATCGGGGACTTTGACTATGTAGGTTAACTAGCGGGCACTTGGACTCTCCAGGTTACGAAGCGGGCACTTGGACTATGTAGGTAACCAAACGGGCACTCGGACTATCTAGGTTAACGAACGGACTCTTGGACTATGTAGGTAACCTAGCGGGCACTTGGACTGTCTAGGTAACCTAGCAGGCACTTGGACTATGTAGGTTACCTAGGGGACACTTGGACGATCTAGGTTAACTAGCGGACACTTGGACGATCTAGGTTAACTAGCGGGCCGTTGGACTATCTAGGTTTACTAGCGGGCACTTGGACTATCTAGGTTAACTAGCGGGCACTTGGACTATGTAGGATACCTAGCGGGCACTTGGATTATCTAGGTTACCTAGAGGGCACTTGGACTATGTAGGTTAACTAGAAGGCACTTGAACTATCAAGGTTACCTAGCGGCTCTTGGACTATGTAGGTTATCAGCGGGCACTTGGACTATCTAGGTTAACGAACGTGCACTTGGACTATGTAGGTAACCTAGCGGGCACTTGGACTGTCTAGGTTACCTAGCGGGCACTTGGACTATCTAGGTTAGCTAACGGGCAATTGGACAATCAAGGTTACCTAATGGGCACTTGGACTATGTAGGTTACCTAGCGGGCACTTGGACTATCTAGGTTACCTAGCAGGCACTTTGACTATCTAGGTTAACTAAGGGGCACTTGGACTATGTAGGTTACCTAGCGAGCACTTGGACTATGTAGGTTCCCTAGCGGGCGCTTGCACTATGTAGGTTCCCTAACGGGTACTTGGACTGTCTAGGTTAACTAGCAGGCAATTGGACTGTCTAGGTTACCTTGTGGGCACTTGGACTATGTAGTTTACCTAGCAGACACTTGGACTATGTAGGTTAACTAGCGGGCACTTGGACTATCTAGGTTACGTAGCGGGCCTTTGGACTATGTACGTTCCCTAGCGGGCACTTGGGCTATCTACGTTACCTAGCGGGAACTTGGACTATGTAGGTTAACGAACGGGCACTTGGACTATGTAGGTAACCTAGTGGTCACTTGGACTGTATTAGGTCACCTAGCGGGCACTTGGACTATGTAGGTTAACTAGCGGGCACTTGGACTATGTAAGTTAACTAGAGGGCACTTGGCTGATCCTGGTTAAATAGCGGGCACTTGGACTATCTAGGTTAACTCGCGGGCACTTGGACTATCTATGTTAACTAGCGGGCAATTGGACAATGTAGGTTCCCTAGCGGGCATTTGGACTATATAGGTTGCCTAGCGGGCACTTGGATTATGTAGGTTACCTAGCGGGCAATTGGACTATCTAGGTTCCCTAAAGTTCACTTGGACTATGTAGGTTAACTAGCGGGCACTTGGACTGTCTAGGTTACCTAGCAGGCACTTGGATTATCTAGGTTAATGAACGGGCACTTGGATTATGTAGGTTACCTAGCCGCCACTTGAACTATCTAGGTTGGCTAATAGGCACTTGGACTATCTAGTTTCCCTATCGGGCACTTGTACTATCTAGGTTACATAGCTGGCACTTGGGGTAAGTAGGTAATCTAGCGGGCCCTTGGACTATCTATGTTTCCTAGCGGGCACTTGGACTATGTACGCTCCGTAACGGGCTCTTGGAGTATGTAGGTTCCCTAGCGGGCACTTGGACTATGTAGGTTCCTCAGCGGGCACTTGGACTATGTAGGTTCCCTATCGGGCACTTGGACTATGTAGGTTACCTAGCGGGCCCTTGTACTATCTAGGTTACCTAGCGGACACTTGGATGATGCAGGTTCCCTAGCCAGCACTAAGACTATTGGTTCCCTAACGGGCACTTGGTCCATGTAGGTTCCGTAGCGGGCACTTGGACTATGTAGGGTCCCTACCGGGCACTTGGACTATATAGGTTTCTATCGGGCACTTGGACAATGTAGGTTAAATAGCGTGCACGTGGACTATCTAGGTTACCTAGCGGGCACTTGGACTATGTTTGTCCCGTAGAGGGCACTTGGAGTATCTAGGTTAACTAAAGGGCACTAGGACTATCTAGTTTAACTAGCGAGCACTTTGTCTATCTAGGTTACCTAGCGGGCACTTGGACTATGTAGGTCAACTAGCGGGCCCTTGGACTATCTAGGTTTGATAACAGGCACTTGGATTATGTAGGTTACCTAGCGGGCAATTGGACTATCTAGGTTCCCTAAAGGGCACTTGGACTATGTAGGTTAACTAGCGGACAATTGGACGATCTAGGTTAACTAGCGGGTACTTGGACTATCTAGGTTACCTAGCGGGCACTTGGACTATGTAGGTTACCTAGCGAGCACTTGGACTATGTAGGTTCCCTAACGGGCACTTGGACTATGTAGGTTCCCTAGCGGTCACGTGGACTATGTTGGCTCCCTAGAAGGCACTTGGACTATGTAGGATACCTATCGGGGACTTTGACTATGTAGGTTAACTAGCGGGCACTTGGACTGTCTAGGTTAACTAGCGATCACTTGGACTATCTAGGTTAACTAGCGGGCATTTGGACTATTAGGGCCCCTAGCGGGCATTTGGACTATATTGGTTACCTAGCGGGCACTTGGACTATGTAGGTTAACGAACGGGCACTTGGAATATGCAGGTAACCTAGCGGGCACTTGGACTGTCTAGCTTCCCTATCGGGCACTTGGACTATGTAGGTTAACTAGCGGGCATTTGGACTATGTAGGTTACCTAGCGGGCACTTGGACTATGTAGGTTCCCTATCGGGCACTTGTAGAATGTATGTTAACTAGGGGGCACTAGGACTATGTAGGTTACCTAGCGGGCCTTTGGACTATCTAAGTTACCTAGCGGGCATTTGCACTATATAGGCTCCCTAGCGGGCATTTGGACTATATAGATTACCTAGCGGGCACTTAGACTTTGTAGGTTACCTAGCGGGCACTTGGACTATCTAGGTTACCTAGCTGGCACTTGAACTATCTACATCACCTAGGGGGTACTTGGAGTATGTAGGTTACCTACCGGGCTGTTGGACTATCTAGGTTACCTAGCGGGCACTTGGACTATCTAGGTTAACTAAAGGGAACTTGGACTATGTAGGTTCCCTAGAAGGCACTTGGAGAATGTAGGTTAACTAGGGGACACTAGGACAATGTAGGTTACCTAGCGGGCCCTTGGACTATCTAGGTTACCTAGGGAGAACTTGGACTATGTAGGTAAACTAGCGGGCACTAGGACAATCTAGGTTAACTAGCGGGTACTTGGACTATGTAGGTTAACTAGCGGGCCCTTGGACTATGTAGATTAACTAGCAGTACTTGGACTATCTACGTTAACTAACGGGCCCTTGGATTATGTAGATTCCCTATCGGGCACTTGGACTATGTATGTTCCAGAGCGGGCACTTGAACTATGTAGGTTCCCTAGCGGGCACTTGGAGAATGTAGGTTAACTAGGGGACACTAGGTACAATATAGGTTACCTAGCGGGCCCTTGGACTATCTAGGTTACCTAGGGAGAACTTGGACTATGTAGGTTAACTAGTGGGCACTTGGACTATCTAGGTTACCTAGCAGGCACTTGGAATATGTAGGTTAACTAGCGGGCACTTGGACTATCTAGGTTACCTAGCGGGCACTTGAACTATGTACTTTCCCTAGCGGGCACTTGGACTATCTACGTTACCTAGCGGGCACTTGGACTATGTACGTTAACTAGCGGGCACTTGGTCTATGTATGTTTCCTAGCGGGTACTTGGACTATCTATGTTAACTAGCGGGCACTTGGACTATGTAGGTTTCCTATCGGGCATTTGGACTATCTAGGTTACCTAGCAGGCACTTGGACTATGTACGTTAACTAGCGGGCACTTGGATTATGTACGTTTCCTAGCGGGTACTTGGACTATCTATTATAACTAGCGAGCACTTGGACTATGTAGGTTCCCTATGGGGCACCTGGACTAGGTAGGTTCCCTAGCGGGCACTTGGTCTATCTAGGTTAACTAGGGGGCACTTGGACTATCTAGGTTAACTAGTGAGCACTTGGACTATGTAGGATAACTAGTGGGCACTTGGACTATGTAGGCAACCTAGTGGTCACTTGAACTGTCTAGGTTACCTAGCGTGCACTTGGATTATGTAGGTTAACTAGCGGGCATTGGACTATCTAGGTTAACTAGCGGGCCCTTGGACGATGTAGGTTAACTAGCGGGCCCTTGGACGATCTAGGTTAACTAGCGGGCATTTGGACTATGTAGGTTAAGCAACGGGCCCTTGGACTATGTAGATTCCCTAGCGGGCACTTGGACTATGTATGTTCCAGAGCGGGCACTTGGACTATGTAGGTTCCCTAGCAGGCACTTGGACTATGTAGGTTCCCTAGCGGACACTTGGACTATGTAGGTTAACTAGCGGACACTTGGACGATCTACGTTAACTAGCGGGTATTTGGACTATGTAGGTTAACTAGCGGGCCCTTGGACTATGTAGATTAACTAGCAGCACTTGGACTATCTACTTTAACTAGCGGGGCCCTTGGACTATGTAGATTCCCTAGCGGGCAATTGGACTACGTAGGTTCCCTAGCGGGCACTTAGACTATGTAGGTTCCCTAGCGGGCACTTGGACTATGAATGTTCCCTACGGACACTTGAACTATGTAAGTTAACTACCGGGCACTTGGACTATGTATGTGAACTAACGGGCCCTTGGACTACTTAGGTTAAATAGCGGACACTTGCACTATGTAGGTTCCCTAGCGGGCACTTGATTATATAGGTTCCCTATCGGGCACTTGGAGAATGTAGGTTAACTAGGGGGCACTAGGACAATGTAGGTTACCTAGCGGACCCTTGGACTCTCTAGGTTACTTAGGGGGAACCTGGACTATATAGGTTAACTAGTGGGCACTTGGACTATCTAGGTTACCTAGCAGGCACTTGGACTATGTAGGTTAACTAGCGGTCACTTGGACTATCTAGGTTACCTAGCGGGCACTTGGACTATGTACGTTACCTAGCGGGCACTTGGACTATGTACGTTACCTAGCGGGCACTTGGACTATGTACGTTTCCTAGCGGGTACTTGGACTAGATAGGTTCCCTAGCGGGCACTTGGTCTATCTAGCTTAACTAGCGGGCACTTGGACTATCTAGGTTAACTAGCGATCACTTGGACTATCTAGGTTAACTAGCGGGCATTTGGACTATTAGGGCCCCTAGCGGGCATTTGGACTATATTGGTTACCTAGCGGGCACTTGGACTATGTAGGTTAACGAACGGGCACTTGGAATATGCAGGTAACCTAGCGGGCACTTGGACTGTCTAGGTTCCCTATCGGGCACTTGGACTATGTAGGTTAACTAGCGGGCATTTGGACTATGTAGGTTACCTAGCGGGCACTTGGACTATGTAGGTTCCCTATCGGGCACTTGTAGAATGTATGTTAACTAGGGGGAACTAGGACTATGTAGGTTACCTAGCGGGCCTTTGGACTATCTAAGTTACCTAGCGGGCATTTGGACTATATAGGCTCCCTAGCGGGCATTTGGACTATATAGATTACCTAGCGGGCACTTAGACTTTGTAGGTTACCTAGCGGGCACTTGGACTATCTAGGTTACCTAGCTGGCACTTGAACTATCTACATCACCTAGGGGGTACTTGGAGTATGTAGGTTACCTACCGGGCTGTTGGACTATCTAGGTTACCTAGCGGGCACTTGGACTATCTAGGTTAACTAAAGGGAACTTGGACTATGTAGGTTCCCTAGAAGGCACTTGGAGAATGTAGGTTAACTAGGGGACACTAGGACAATGTAGGTTACCTAGCGGGCCCTTGGACTATCTAGGTTACCTAGGGAGAACTTGGACTATGTAGGTAAACTAGCGGGCACTAGGACAATCTAGGTTAACTAGCGGGTACTTGGACTATGTAGGTTAACTAGCGGGCCCTTGTCCTATGTAGATTAACTAGCAGCACTTGGACTATCTACGTTAACTAGCGGGCCCTTGGACTATGTAGATTCCCTATCGGGCACTTGGACTATGTATGTTCCAGAGCGGGCACTTGAACTATGTAGGTTCCCTAGCGGGCACTTGGAGAATGTAGGTTAACTAGGGGACACTAGGTACAATATAGGTTACCTAGCGGGCCCTTGGACTATCTAGGTTACCTAGGGAGAACTTGGACTATGTAGGTTAACTAGTGGGCACTTGGACTATCTAGGTTACCTAGCAGGCACTTGGAATATGTAGGTTAACTAGCGGGCACTTGGACTATCTAGGTTACCTAGCGGGCACTTGAACTATGTACTTTCCCTAGCGGGCACTTGGACTATCTACGTTACCTAGCGGGCACTTGGACTATGTACGTTAACTAGCGGGCACTTGGACTATGTATGTTTCCTAGCGGGTACTTGGACTATCTATGTTAACTAGCGGGCACTTGGACTATGTAGGTTTCCTATCGGGCACTTGGACTATCTAGGTTACCTAGCAGGCACTTGGACTATGTACGTTAACTAGCGGGCACTTGGATTATGTACGTTTCCTAGCGGGTACTTGGACTATCTATGTTAACTAGCGGGCACTTGGACTATGTAGGTTCCCTATGGGGCACCTGGACTAGGTAGGTTCCCTAGCGGGCAATTGGTCTATCTAGGTTAACTAGCGGGCACTTGGACTATCTAGGTTAACTAGTGAGCACTTGGACTATGTAGGATAACTAGTGGGCACATGGACTATGTAGGTAACCTAGTGGTCACTTGAACTGTCTAGGTTACCTAGCGTGCACTTGGATTATGTAGGTTAACTAGCGGGCATTGGACTATCTAGGTTAACTAGCGGGCCCTTGGACGATGTAGGTTAACTAGCGGGCCCTTGGACGATCTAGGTTAACTAGCGGGTATTTGGACTATGTAGGTTAACCAACGGGCCCTTGGACTATGTAGATTCCCTAGCGGGCACTTGGACTATGTATGTTCCAGAGCGGGCACTTGGACTATGTAGGTTCCCTAGCAGGCACTTGGACTATGTAGGTTCCCTAGCGGGCATTTGGACTATGTAGGTTAACTAGCGGACACTTGGACGATCTAGGTTAACTAGCGGGTATTTGGACTATGTAGGTTAACTAGCGGGCCCTAGGACTATGTAGATTAACTAGCAGCACTTGGACTATCTACTTTAACTAGCGGGGCCCTTGGACTATGTAGATTCCCTAGCGGGCAATTGGACTACGTAGGTTCCCTAGCGGGCACTTAGACTATGTAGGTTCCCTAGCGGGCACTTGGACTATGAATGTTCCCTACGGACACTTGAACTATGTAAGTTAACTACCGGGCACTGGACTATGTATGTTAACTAACGGGCCCTTGGACTACTTAGGTTAACTAGCGGACACTTGCACTATGTAGGTTCCCTAGCGGGCACTTGATTATATAGGTTCCCTATCGGGCACTTGGAGAATGTAGGTTAACTAGGGGGCACTAGGACAATGTAGGTTACCTAGCGGACCCTTGGACTCTCTAGGTTACTTAGGGGGAACCTGGACTATATAGGTTAACTAGTGGGCACTTGGACTATCTAGGTTACCTAGCAGGCACTTGGACTATGTAGGTTAACTAGCAGTCACTTGGACTATCTAGGTTACCTAGCGGGCACTTGGACTATGTACGTTACCTAGCGGGCACTTGGACTATGTACGTTTCCTAGCGGGTACTTGGACTAGATAGGTTCCCTAGCGGGCACTTGGTCTATCTAGGTTAACTAGCGGGCACTTGGACTATCTAGGTTAACTAGCGATCACTTGGACTATCTAGGTTAACTAGTGGGCATTTGGACTATTAGGGCCCCTAGCGGGCATTTGGACTATATTGGTTACCTAGCGGGCACTTGGACTATGTAGGTTAACGAACGGGCACTTGGAATATGCAGGTAACCTAGCGGGCACTTGGACTGTCCAGGTTCCCTATCGGGCACTTGGACTATGTAGGTTAACTAGCGGGCATTTGGACTATGTAGGTTACCTAGCGGGCACTTGGACTATGTAGGTTCCCTATCGGGCACTTGTAGAATGTATGTTAACTAGGGGGCACTAGGACTATGTAGGTTACCTAGCGGGCCTTTGGACTATCTAAGTTACCTAGCGGGCATTTGGACTATATAGGCTCCCTAGCGGGCATTTGGACTATATAGATTACCTAGCGGGCACTTAGACTTTGTAGGTTACCTAGCGGGCACTTGGACTATCTAGGTTACCTAGCTGGCACTTGAACTATCTACATCACCTAGCGGGTACTTGGAGTATGTAGGTTACCTACCGGGCTGTTGGACTATCTAGGTTACCTAGCGGACACTTGGACTATCTAGGTTAACTAAAGGGAACTTGGACTACGTAGGTTCCCTAGAAGGCACCTGGAGAATGTAGGTTAACTAGGGGACACTAGGACAATGTAGGTTACCTAGCGGGCCCTTGGACTATCTAGGTTACCTAGGGAGAACTTGGACTATGTAGGTAAACTAGCGGGCACTAGGACAATCTAGGTTAACTAGCGGGTACTTGGACTATGTAGGTTAACTAGCGGGCCCTTGGACTATGTAGATTAACTAGCAGTACTTGGACTATCTACGTTAACTAGCGGGCCCTTGGACTATGTAGATTCCCTATTTGGCACTTGGACTATGTATGTTCCAGAGCGGGCACTTGAACTATGTAGGTTCCCTAGCGGGCACTTGGAGAATGTAGGTTAACTAGGGGACACTAGGTACAATATAGGTTACCTAGCGGGCCCTTGGACTATCTAGGTTACCTAGGGAGAACTTGGACTATGTAGGTTAACTAGTGGGCACTTGGACTATCTAGGTTACCTAGCAGGCACTTGGAATATGTAGGTTAACTAGCGGGCACTTGGACTATCTAGGTTACCTAGCGGGCACTTGAACTATGTACTTTCCCTAGCGGGCACTTGGACTATCTACGTTACCTAGCGGGCACTTGGACTATGTACGTTAACTAGCGGGCACTTGGACTATGTATGTTTCCTAGCGGGTACTTGGACTATCTATGTTAACTAGCGGGCACTTGGACTATGTAGGTTTCCTATCGGGCACTTGGACTATCTAGGTTACCTAGCAGGCACTTGGACTATGTACGTTAACTAGCGGGCACTTGGATTATGTACGTTTCCTAGCGGGTACTTGGACTATCTATGTTAACTAGCGGGCACTTGGACTATGTAGGTTCCCTATGGGGCACCTGGACTAGGTAGGTTCCCTAGCGGGCACTTGGTCTATCTAGGTTAACTAGCGGGCACTTGGACTATCTAGGTTAACTAGTGAGCACTTGGACTATGTAGGATAACTAGTGGGCACTTGGACTATGTAGGTAACCTAGTGGTCACTTGAACTGTCTAGGTTACCTAGCGTGCACTTGGATTATGTAGGTTAACTAGCGGGCATTGGACTATCTAGGTTAACTAGCGGGCCCTTGGACGATGTAGGTTAACTAGCGGGCCCTTGGACGATCTAGGTTAACTAGCGGGCATTTGGACTATGTAGGTTAACCAACGGGCCCTTGGACTATGTAGATTCCCTAGCGGGCACTTGGACTATGTATGTTCCAGAGCGGGCACTTGGACTATGTAGGTTCCCTAGCAGGCACTTGGACTATGTAGGTTCCCTAGCGGGCACTTGGACTATGTAGGTTAACTAGCGGACACTTGGACGATCTAGGTTAACTAGCGGGCATTTGGACTATGTAGGTTAACTAGCGGACACTTGGACGATCTAGGTTAACTAGCGGGTATTTGGACTATGTAGGTTAACTAGCGGGCCCTAGGACTATGTAGATTAACTAGCAGCACTTGGACTATCTACTTTAACTAGCGGGGCCCTTGGACTATGTAGATTCCCTAGCGGGCAATTGGACTACGTAGGTTCCCTAGCGGGCACTTAGACTATGTAGGTTCCCTAGCGGGCACTTGGACTATGAATGTTCCCTACGGACACTTGAACTATGTAAGTTAACTACCGGGCACTTGGACTATGTATGTTAACTAACGGGCCCTTGGACTACTTAGGTTAACTAGCGGACACTTGCACTATGTAGGTTCCCTAGCGGGCACTTGATTATATAGGTTCCCTATCGGGCACTTGGAGAATGTAGGTTAACTAGGGGGCACTAGGACAATGTAGGTTACCTAGCGGACCCTTGGACTCTCTAGGTTACTTAGGGGGAACCTGGACTATATAGGTTAACTAGTGGGCACTTGGACTATGTAGGTTACCTAGCAGGCACTTGGACTATGTAGGTTAACTAGCAGTCACTTGGACTATCTAGGTTACCTAGCGGGCACTTGGACTATGTACGTTACCTAGCGGGCACTTGGACTATGTACGTTTCCTAGCGGGTACTTGGACTAGATAGGTTCCCTAGCGGGCACTTGGTCTATCTAGGTTAACTAGCGGGCACTTGGACTATCTAGGTTAACTAGCGATCACTTGGACTATCTAGGTTAACTAGTGGGCATTTGGACTATTAGGGCCCCTAGCGGGCATTTGGACTATATTGGTTACCTAGCGGGCACTTGGACTATGTAGGTTAACGAACGGGCACTTGGAATATGCAGGTAACCTAGCGGGCACTTGGACTGTCCAGGTTCCCTATCGGGCACTTGGACTATGTAGGTTAACTAGCGGGCATTTGGACTATGTAGGTTACCTAGCGGGCACTTGGACTATGTAGGTTCCCTATCGGGCACTTGTAGAATGTATGTTAACTAGGGGGCACTAGGACTATGTAGGTTACCTAGCGGGCCCTTGGACTATCTAAGTTACCTAGCGGGCATTTGGACTATATAGGCTCCCTAGCGGGCATTTGGACTATATAGATTACCTAGCGGGCACTTAGACTTTGTAGGTTACCTAGCGGGCACTTGGACTATCTAGGTTACCTAGCTGGCACTTGAACTATCTACATCACCTAGCGGGTACTTGGAGTATGTAGGTTACCTACCGGGCTGTTGGACTATCTAGGTTACCTAGCGGACACTTGGACTATCTAGGTTAACTAAAGGGAACTTGGACTATGTAGGTTCCCTAGAAGGCACCTGGAGAATGTAGGTTAACTAGGGGACACTAGGACAATGTAGGTTACCTAGCGGGCCCTTGGACTATCTAGGTTACCTAGGGAGAACTTGGACTATGTAGGTAAACTAGCGGGCACTAGGACAATCTAGGTTAACTAGCGGGTACTTGGACTATGTAGGTTAACTAGCGGGCCCTTGGACTATGTAGATTAACTAGCAGTACTTGGACTATCTACGTTAACTAGCGGGCCCTTGGACTATGTAGATTCCCTATCGGGCACTTGGACTATGTATGTTCCAGAGCGGGCACTTGAACTATGTAGGTTCCCTAGCGGGCACTTGGAGAATGTAGGTTAACTAGGGGACACTAGGTACAATATAGGTTACCTAGCGGGCCCTTGGACTATCTAGGTTACCTAGGGAGAACTTGGACTATGTAGGTTAACTAGTGGGCACTTGGACTATCTAGGTTACCTAGCAGGCACTTGGAATATGTAGGTTAACTAGCGGGCACTTGGACTATCTAGGTTACCTAGCGGGCACTTGAACTATGTACTTTCCCTAGCGGGCACTTGGACTATCTACGTTACCTAGCGGGCACTTGGACTATGTACGTTAACTAGCGGGCACTTGGACTATGTAGGTTTCCTATCGGGCACTTGGACTATCTAGGTTAACTAGCGAGCTCTTGGACTATCTAGGATAACTAGCGGGCACTTGGACTATTAGGGTTCCTAGCGGGCATTTGTACTATATAGGTTACCTAGCGGGGACTTGGACTATGTAGGTTAACGAACAGGCACTTGGACTATGTAGGTAACCTAGTGGTCACTTTAACTGTCTACGTTACCTAGCGGGCCCTTGGACTATGTAGGTTAATTAGCGGGCCCTTGGACTATGTAGGTTAACTAGCGGTCCCTTGGACGATCTAGGTTAACTAGCGGGTACGTGAACTATGTAGGTTAACTAGCGGGCCCTTGGGCTATGTAGATTAACAAGCGGCACTTGGACTATCTAGGTTAATTAGCGGGCCCTTGGACTATGTAGATTCCCTAGCGGGCACTTGGACTATGTAGGTTCCCTAGCAGGCCTTTGGACTATGTAGGTTCCAGAGCGGGCACTTGGACTATGTAGCTTCCCTAGCAGGCACTTGGACTATGTAGGTTCCCTAGCGGGCACTTGGACTATGTAGATTAACTAGCAGCACTTGGACTATCTAAGTTAACAAGCGGGCCCTTGGACTATGTAGATTCCCTAGCGGGCAATTGGACTAGGTAGGTTCCCTAGCGGGCACTTGGACTATGTAGGTTCCCTAGCGGGCACTTGGACTATGAATGTTCCCTACGGACACTTGAACTATGTAAGTTAACTACCGGTCACTTGGACAATGTATGTTAACTAGAGGGCCCTTGGACTACTTAGGTTAACTAGCGGACACTTGCACTATGTAGGTTCCCTATCGGGCACTTGGACTATGTAGGTTAACTAGCGGGCATTTGGACTATGTAGGTTACCTAGCGGGCACTTGGACTATGTAGGTTTCCTATCGGGCACTTGGACTATGTAGGTTAACTAGCGGGCATTTGGACTATGTAGGTTAACTAGCGGGCATTTGGACTATGTAGGTTACCTAGCGGGTCCTTGGACTATCTAGGTTATCTAGGGGGCACTAGGACAATGTAGGTTACCTAGCGGGTCCTTGGACTATCTAGGTTACCTAGGGGGAACCTGGACTATGTAGGTTAACTAGTGGGCACTTGGACTATCTAGGTTACCTAGCAGGCACTTGGACTATGTACGTTCCCTAGCGGGCACTTGGACTATGTACGTTACCTAGCGGGCACTTGGACTACGTAGGTTTCCTAGCGGGTACTTGGACTAGATAGGTTCCCTAGCGGGCACTTTGTCTATCTAGGTTACTAGCGGGCACTTGGACTATCTAGGTTAACTAGCGGACATTTGGACTATTAGGGCCCCTAACGGGCATTTGGACTATGTAGGTTACCTAGCGGGCACTTGGACTATGTAGGTTTCCTATCGGGCACTTGGACTATGTAGGTTAACTAGCGGGCATTTGGACTATGTAGGTTAACTAGCGGGCATTTGGACTATGTAGGTTACCTAGCGGGTCCTTGGACTATCTAGGTTATCTAGGGGGCACTAGGACAATGTAGGTTACCTAGCGGGTCCTTGGACTATCTAGGTTACCTAGGGGGAACCTGGACTATGTAGGTTAACTAGTGGGCACTTGGACTATCTAGGTTACCTAGCAGGCACTTGGACTATGTACGTTCCCTAGCGGGCACTTGGACTATGTACGTTACCTAGTGGGCACTTGGACTACGTAGGTTTCCTAGCGGGTACTTGGACTAGATAGGTTCCCTAGCGGGCACTTGGTCTATCTAGGTTAACTAGCGGGCACTTGGACTATCTAGGTTAACTAGCGATCACTTGGACTATCTAGGTTAACTAGTGGGCATTTGGACTATTAGGGCCCCTAGCGGGCATTTGGACTATATTGGTTACCTAGCGGGCACTTGGACTATGTAGGTTAACGAACGGGCACTTGGAATATGCAGGTAACCTAGCGGGCACTTGGACTGTCCAGGTTCCCTATCGGGCACTTGGACTATGTAGGTTAACTAGCGGGCATTTGGACTATGTAGGTTACCTAGCGGGCACTTGGACTATGTAGGTTCCCTATCGGGCACTTGTAGAATGTATGTTAACTAGGGGGCACTAGGACTATGTAGGTTACCTAGCGGGCCCTTGGACTATCTAAGTTACCTAGCGGGCATTTGGACTATATAGGCTCCCTAGCGGGCATTTGGACTATATAGATTACCTAGCGGGCACTTAGACTTTGTAGGTTACCTAGCGGGCACTTGGACTATCTAGGTTACCTAGCTGGCACTTGAACTATCTACATCACCTAGCGGGTACTTGGAGTATGTAGGTTACCTACCGGGCTGTTGGACTATCTAGGTTACCTAGCGGACACTTGGACTATCTAGGTTAACTAAAGGGAACTTGGACTATGTAGGTTCCCTAGAAGGCACCTGGAGAATGTAGGTTAACTAGGGGACACTAGGACAATGTAGGTTACCTAGCGGGCCCTTGGACTATCTAGGTTACCTAGGGAGAACTTGGACTATGTAGGTAAACTAGCGGGCACTAGGACAATCTAGGTTAACTAGCGGGTACTTGGACTATGTAGGTTAACTAGCGGGCCCTTGGACTATGTAGATTAACTAGCAGTACTTGGACTATCTACGTTAACTAGCGGGCCCTTGGACTATGTAGATTCCCTATCGGGCACTTGGACTATGTATGTTCCAGAGCGGGCACTTGAACTATGTAGGTTCCCTAGCGGGCACTTGGAGAATGTAGGTTAACTAGGGGACACTAGGTACAATATAGGTTACCTAGCGGGCCCTTGGACTATCTAGGTTACCTAGGGAGAACTTGGACTATGTAGGTTAACTAGTGGGCACTTGGACTATCTAGGTTACCTAGCAGGCACTTGGAATATGTAGGTTAACTAGCGGGCACTTGGACTATCTAGGTTACCTAGCGGGCACTTGAACTATGTACTTTCCCTAGCGGGCACTTGGACTATCTACGTTACCTAGCGGGCACTTGGACTATGTACGTTAACTAGCGGGCACTTGGACTATGTAGGTTTCCTATCGGGCACTTGGACTATCTAGGTTAACTAGCGAGCTCTTGGACTATCTAGGATAACTAGCGGGCACTTGGACTATTAGGGTTCCTAGCGGGCATTTGTACTATATAGGTTACCTAGCGGGGACTTGGACTATGTAGGTTAACGAACAGGCACTTGGACTATGTAGGTAACCTAGTGGTCACTTTAACTGTCTACGTTACCTAGCGGGCCCTTGGACTATGTAGGTTAATTAGCGGGCCCTTGGACTATGTAGGTTAACTAGCGGTCCCTTGGACGATCTAGGTTAACTAGCGGGTACGTGAACTATGTAGGTTAACTAGCGGGCCCTTGGGCTATGTAGATTAACAAGCGGCACTTGGACTATCTAGGTTAATTAGCGGGCCCTTGGACTATGTAGATTCCCTAGCGGGCACTTGGACTATGTAGGTTCCCTAGCAGGCCTTTGGACTATGTAGGTTCCAGAGCGGGCACTTGGACTATGTAGCTTCCCTAGCAGGCACTTGGACTATGTAGGTTCCCTAGCGGGCACTTGGACTATGTAGATTAACTAGCAGCACTTGGACTATCTAAGTTAACAAGCGGGCCCTTGGACTATGTAGATTCCCTAGCGGGCAATTGGACTAGGTAGGTTCCCTAGCGGGCACTTGGACTATGTAGGTTCCCTAGCGGGCACTTGGACTATGAATGTTCCCTACGGACACTTGAACTATGTAAGTTAACTACCGGTCACTTGGACAATGTATGTTAACTAGAGGGCCCTTGGACTACTTAGGTTAACTAGCGGACACTTGCACTATGTAGGTTCCCTATCGGGCACTTGGACTATGTAGGTTAACTAGCGGGCATTTGGACTATGTAGGTTACCTAGCGGGCACTTGGACTATGTAGGTTTCCTATCGGGCACTTGGACTATGTAGGTTAACTAGCGGGCATTTGGACTATGTAGGTTAACTAGCGGGCATTTGGACTATGTAGGTTACCTAGCGGGTCCTTGGACTATCTAGGTTATCTAGGGGGCACTAGGACAATGTAGGTTACCTAGCGGGTCCTTGGACTATCTAGGTTACCTAGGGGGAACCTGGACTATGTAGGTTAACTAGTGGGCACTTGGACTATCTAGGTTACCTAGCAGGCACTTGGACTATGTACGTTCCCTAGCGGGCACTTGGACTATGTACGTTACCTAGCGGGCACTTGGACTACGTAGGTTTCCTAGCGGGTACTTGGACTAGATAGGTTCCCTAGCGGGCACTTTGTCTATCTAGGTTACTAGCGGGCACTTGGACTATCTAGGTTAACTAGCGGACATTTGGACTATTAGGGCCCCTAACGGGCATTTGGACTATATTGGTTACCTAGCGGGCACTTGGACTATGTAGGTTAACGAACGGGCACTTGGACTATGTAGGTAACCTAGTGGTCATTTGAACTCTCTAGGTTACCTAGCGGGCACTTGGACTATTTAGGTTAACTAGCGGGCCCTTGGACAATGTAGGTTAACTAGCGGGCCCTTGCATTATGGAGGTTAACTAGCGGGCCCATGGATTATGTAGGTTTACTAGCAGGCACTTGGACTGTCTAGGTTACCTAGTGGGCACTTGGATTATCTAGGTTAACGAACGGGCACTTGGACTATGTAGGTTACCTAGCCGCCACTTGGACTATCTAGGTTAGCTAACAGGCCCTTTGACTATCTAGGTTCTCTAGCGGGCACTTGTACTATCTAGGTTACCTAGCTGGCACTTGGACTATGTCGGTCAACTAGCGGGCCCTTGGCCTATCTTGGTTAGCTAACAGGCACTTAGATTATGTAGGTTAACTAGCGAGCACTTGGAATATGTATGTTAAGTAGCGGACACTTGCACTATGAAGGTTAACTAGTGGGCCCATGGACTATATAGTTTTACTAGCGGGCCCTTGGACTATCTAGGTTCCCTAAAGGGCACTTGGACTATCTAGGTTACCGAACGGGCACTTGGACTATCTAGGTTACCTAGCGGGCACTTGGACTATGTAGGTTAACTAGGGGGCCCTTGGACGATCTAGGTTACCTAGCGGGTACTTGAAGTATCTAGGTTAACTAGCGGGCACTTGCAGTATCTAGGTTACCTAGCGGGCACTTGGACTATGTACGTTCCCTAGCGGGCACTTGGGCTATCTATGTTAACTATCGGGCACTTGGAATATGTAGGTTAACTAGCGGGCACTTGGACAATCTAGGTTAACTAGTGGGCACTTGGACTATCAAAGTTAACAAGTGAGCCCTTGGACTATGTAGGTTAACTAGCGGGCCCTTGGACTATCTGTGTTACCTAGCGGGCACTTGGACTGTATAGGTTACCTAGCGGGCACTTGGACTATGTAGGTTACCTAGTAGGCACTTGGACAATCTAGGTTAACGAACGGGCACTTGGAATATGCAGGTAACCTAGCGGGCACTTGGACTGTCTAGGTTACCTAACGAGCACTTGGACTTCTAGGTTAACGAATGGGCTCTAGTGGTATGTAGGTTGCCTACCGGTCACTTGGACTATCTAGGTTAGGTAACGGACACTTGGACTATCTAGGTTACCTAGCGGGAACTTGGACAATGTAAGTTACCTAGCGGGCACTTGGACTATCTAGGTTACCTAAAGGGCACTTTGACTATCTAGGTTACATAGCGGGCACTTGGACTATGTAGGTTACATAGCGGGCACTTGGACTATGTAGGTTAACTAGCGAGCACTTGGATTCTAGGTTTCCTAGCGGGCACTTGGACTATCTAGGTTACCTAGCGGGCCCTTGGACTATGTAGGTTTCCTAGCGGGCACTTGGACTATGTAGGTTAACTAGCGGACACTTGGACGATCTAGGTTAACTAGCGGGCACTTGGAATATCTAGGTTAACTAGCGGGTTCTTGGACTATGTAGGTTAACTAGAGGGCACTTGGACTATCTAGGTTAACTAGCTGACCTTGGACTATGTAGGTTAACAAGCGGTCACTTGGACTATCTAGGTTAACTAGCTGACCTTGGACTATGTAGTTTAACTAGCGAGCACTTGGACTATCTAGGTTAACTAGCGGGCACTTGCACAATGCAGGTTCCCTAGCGAGCACTTTGACTATGTAGGTTCCCTAGCGGGCACTTGGACTATATAGGTTCCCTATGGGCACTTGGACTATCTAGGTTCCCTAACGGGCACTTGGAATATACAGGTTCCCTATCGGGAACTTGGACTATGTAGGTTCCTCAGCGGGCACTTGGACTATGTAGGTTCCCTATCGGGCATTGGACTATGTAGGTTAACTAGCAGGCCCTTGGACTATCTAGGTTACCTAGCGGGCACTGGTACTATGTAGGTTAACTAGCGGACACTTGGACAATCTATGTTACCTAGCTGGCACTTGAACTATGTACATACCCTAGCGGGCACTTGGACTATCTTGGTTACCTAGCGGGCACTTGGCCTATCTAGGTTAACGAACGGACACTTGGACTATGTAGGTTAACTAGCGGACACTTCGACTATCTAGGTTAGCCAACGGGCAATTGGACTATCTAGGTTACCTAGCGGGCACTTGGACTATTTAGGTTACCTAGCAGGCACTTTGACTATCTAGGTTAACTAACGGGCACTTGGACTATGTAGGTTGCCTAGCGAGCACTTGGACTATGTAGGTTCCCAGCGGGCACTTGGACTATGTAGGTTCCCTATCGGGTACTTGGACTGTCTAGGTTAACTAGCGGGCAATTGGACTGTCTGGGTTACCTAGTGGGCACTTGGACTATGTAGTTTACCTAGCACGCACTTGGACTATGTAGGTTAACTAGCGGGCACTTGGACTATCTAGGTTACCTAGAGGGCACTTGGACTATGTACGTTCTCTAGCGGGCACTTGGGCTATCTACGTTACCTAGCGGGCAATTGGACTATGTAGGTTAACGAACGGGCACTTGGACTATGTAGGTAACATAATGGTCACTTGGACTGTCTAGGTTACCTAGCGGGGACTTGGACTATGTAGGTTAACTAGCGGTCACTTGGCCTATGTAGGATCCCTATCGGACATTTGTACTACTTAGGTTAACTAGCGGGCACTTTGACTATCTAGGTTAACTAGCGGGCACTTGGACTATCTAGGTCAACTAGCGGGCCCTTGTACTATGTAGGTTAATTAGCGGGCACATGGACTATCTAGGTTAACTAGCGGACCTTGGACTATGTAGGTTAACTAGCGGGCACTTGGACTATGTACGTCCCCTAGTGGGCATTTTGACTATCTAGGTTAACTAACGGGCACTAGGACTATCTAGGTTAACTAGCGGGCACTGGACTACCTAGGTTACCTAACAGGCACTTGGATTATGAAGGATCCCTAGCGGGCACGTGGACAATCTAAGTTAACTAGCGGGCACTTGGACGATCTAGGTTAACTAGCGGGCACTTGGACTATCAAAGTTAACAAGTGAGCGCTTGGACTATGTAGGTTAACTAGCGGGCCCTTGGACTATCTAAGTTAACGAACGGGCACTTGGAATATGCAGGTAACCTAGCGGGCACTTGGACAGTCTAGGTTACCTAGCTGGCACTTGAACTATCTAGGTTAACTTGCGGGCACTTGGACTATATAGGTCAACTAGCGGGCCCTTGTACTATGTAGGTTAACTAGCGAGCACTTGGAGTATCTAGATTAACTAGCGGACCGTGGTCTATGTACGTTAACTAGCGGGCCCTTGGACTATGTAGGTTAACTAGCGGGCACTTGGACGATATAGGTTAACTAGAGGGCACTTGGACTATCTAGGTTAACTAAGGGGCACTTGGACTGTCAAAGTTAACAAGCGAGCCCTTGGACTATGTAGGTTAACTAGCGGGCCCTCGGACTATCTAGGTTACCTAGATAGCACTTGGACTATATAGGTTCCCTAGCGGGCACTTGCACTATCTAGGTTAACGAACGGGCACTTGGACTATGCAGGTAACCTAGCGGGCACTTGGACTGTCTAGGTTACATAGCGGGCACTTGGACTTCTAGGTTAACGAACGGGCACTTGGACTATGTAGGTTGCCTTGCGGGCACTTGGACTATCTAGGTTAGGTAACG
Source organism: Tenrec ecaudatus (assembly GCF_050624435.1). NCBI lineage: Eukaryota > Metazoa > Chordata > Mammalia > Afrosoricida > Tenrecidae > Tenrec > Tenrec ecaudatus. The sequence continues at coordinate 371,090 of NW_027459036.1, forward strand.
GGCACTAGAACTATCTAGGTTACCTAGCGGGCACATGGACTATGTACGTCCCCTAGCGGCCACTTGGACTATCTAGGTTACCTAGCGGGCACTTGGACTATGTAGGTTAACTAGCGGACACTTGCATGATCTAGGTTAACTAGCGGGCCCTTACACTATGTAGGTTAACTAGTGGGCCCATGGATTATGTAGGTTTACTAGCAGGCTCTTGGACTATCTAGGTTAACTAGCGGGCACATGGACTATGTAGTTTCCCTAGCGGGCATTTGGACTATTTAGGTTACCAAGCGGGCACTTGGACTATGTAGGTTACCTAGCGAGCACTTGGACTATGTAGGTTCCCTAGCGGGCTCTTGGATTATGTAGGTTCCCTTTAGGGCACTTGGATTATGTAGGTTAACTAGCGGACACTTGGACTATCTAGGTTAACTAGAGGGCCCTTGGACGATTTAGGTTAACTAGCGGTCCCTTGGACGATCTAGGTTAACTAGCGGGTACGTGAACTATGTAGGTTAACTAGCGGGCCCTTGGACTATGTAGATTAACAAGCGGCACTTGGACTATCTAGGTTAATTAGCGGGCCCTTGGACTATGTAGATTCCCTAGCGGGCAATTGGACTACGTAGGTTCCCTAGCGGGCACTTAGACTATGTAGGTTCCCTAGCGGGCACTTGGACTATGAATGTTCCCTACGGACACTTGAACTATGTAAGTTAACTACCGGGCACTGGACTATGTATGTTAACTAACGGGCCCTTGGACTACTTAGGTTAACTAGCGGACACTTGCACTATGTAGGTTCCCTAGCGGGCACTTGATTATATAGGTTCCCTATCGGGCACTTGGAGAATGTAGGTTAACTAGGGGGCACTAGGACAATGTAGGTTACCTAGCGGACCCTTGGACTCTCTAGGTTACTTAGGGGGAACCTGGACTATATAGGTTAACTAGTGGGCACTTGGACTATGTAGGTTACCTAGCAGGCACTTGGACTATGTAGGTTAACTAGCAGTCACTTGGACTATCTAGGTTACCTAGCGGGCACTTGGACTATGTACGTTACCTAGCGGGCACTTGGACTATGTACGTTTCCTAGCGGGTACTTGGACTAGATAGGTTCCCTAGCGGGCACTTGGTCTATCTAGGTTAACTAGCGGGCACTTGGACTATCTAGGTTAACTAGCGATCACTTGGACTATCTAGGTTAACTAGTGGGCATTTGGACTATTAGGGCCCCTAGCGGGCATTTGGACTATATTGGTTACCTAGCGGGCACTTGGACTATGTAGGTTAACGAACGGGCACTTGGAATATGCAGGTAACCTAGCGGGCACTTGGACTGTCCAGGTTCCCTATCGGGCACTTGGACTATGTAGGTTAACTAGCGGGCATTTGGACTATGTAGGTTACCTAGCGGGCACTTGGACTATGTAGGTTCCCTATCGGGCACTTGTAGAATGTATGTTAACTAGGGGGCACTAGGACTATGTAGGTTACCTAGCGGGCCCTTGGACTATCTAAGTTACCTAGCGGGCATTTGGACTATATAGGCTCCCTAGCGGGCATTTGGACTATATAGATTACCTAGCGGGCACTTAGACTTTGTAGGTTACCTAGCGGGCACTTGGACTATCTAGGTTACCTAGCTGGCACTTGAACTATCTACATCACCTAGCGGGTACTTGGAGTATGTAGGTTACCTACCGGGCTGTTGGACTATCTAGGTTACCTAGCGGACACTTGGACTATCTAGGTTAACTAAAGGGAACTTGGACTATGTAGGTTCCCTAGAAGGCACCTGGAGAATGTAGGTTAACTAGGGGACACTAGGACAATGTAGGTTACCTAGCGGGCCCTTGGACTATCTAGGTTACCTAGGGAGAACTTGGACTATGTAGGTAAACTAGCGGGCACTAGGACAATCTAGGTTAACTAGCGGGTACTTGGACTATGTAGGTTAACTAGCGGGCCCTTGGACTATGTAGATTAACTAGCAGTACTTGGACTATCTACGTTAACTAGCGGGCCCTTGGACTATGTAGATTCCCTATCGGGCACTTGGACTATGTATGTTCCAGAGCGGGCACTTGAACTATGTAGGTTCCCTAGCGGGCACTTGGAGAATGTAGGTTAACTAGGGGACACTAGGTACAATATAGGTTACCTAGCGGGCCCTTGGACTATCTAGGTTACCTAGGGAGAACTTGGACTATGTAGGTTAACTAGTGGGCACTTGGACTATCTAGGTTACCTAGCAGGCACTTGGAATATGTAGGTTAACTAGCGGGCACTTGGACTATCTAGGTTACCTAGCGGGCACTTGAACTATGTACTTTCCCTAGCGGGCACTTGGACTATCTACGTTACCTAGCGGGCACTTGGACTATGTACGTTAACTAGCGGGCACTTGGACTATGTAGGTTTCCTATCGGGCACTTGGACTATCTAGGTTAACTAGCGAGCTCTTGGACTATCTAGGATAACTAGCGGGCACTTGGACTATTAGGGTTCCTAGCGGGCATTTGTACTATATAGGTTACCTAGCGGGGACTTGGACTATGTAGGTTAACGAACAGGCACTTGGACTATGTAGGTAACCTAGTGGTCACTTTAACTGTCTACGTTACCTAGCGGGCCCTTGGACTATGTAGGTTAATTAGCGGGCCCTTGGACTATGTAGGTTAACTAGCGGTCCCTTGGACGATCTAGGTTAACTAGCGGGTACGTGAACTATGTAGGTTAACTAGCGGGCCCTTGGGCTATGTAGATTAACAAGCGGCACTTGGACTATCTAGGTTAATTAGCGGGCCCTTGGACTATGTAGATTCCCTAGCGGGCACTTGGACTATGTAGGTTCCCTAGCAGGCCTTTGGACTATGTAGGTTCCAGAGCGGGCACTTGGACTATGTAGCTTCCCTAGCAGGCACTTGGACTATGTAGGTTCCCTAGCGGGCACTTGGACTATGTAGATTAACTAGCAGCACTTGGACTATCTAAGTTAACAAGCGGGCCCTTGGACTATGTAGATTCCCTAGCGGGCAATTGGACTAGGTAGGTTCCCTAGCGGGCACTTGGACTATGTAGGTTCCCTAGCGGGCACTTGGACTATGAATGTTCCCTACGGACACTTGAACTATGTAAGTTAACTACCGGTCACTTGGACAATGTATGTTAACTAGAGGGCCCTTGGACTACTTAGGTTAACTAGCGGACACTTGCACTATGTAGGTTCCCTATCGGGCACTTGGACTATGTAGGTTAACTAGCGGGCATTTGGACTATGTAGGTTACCTAGCGGGCACTTGGACTATGTAGGTTTCCTATCGGGCACTTGGACTATGTAGGTTAACTAGCGGGCATTTGGACTATGTAGGTTAACTAGCGGGCATTTGGACTATGTAGGTTACCTAGCGGGTCCTTGGACTATCTAGGTTATCTAGGGGGCACTAGGACAATGTAGGTTACCTAGCGGGTCCTTGGACTATCTAGGTTACCTAGGGGGAACCTGGACTATGTAGGTTAACTAGTGGGCACTTGGACTATCTAGGTTACCTAGCAGGCACTTGGACTATGTACGTTCCCTAGCGGGCACTTGGACTATGTACGTTACCTAGCGGGCACTTGGACTACGTAGGTTTCCTAGCGGGTACTTGGACTAGATAGGTTCCCTAGCGGGCACTTTGTCTATCTAGGTTACTAGCGGGCACTTGGACTATCTAGGTTAACTAGCGGACATTTGGACTATTAGGGCCCCTAACGGGCATTTGGACTATGTAGGTTACCTAGCGGGCACTTGGACTATGTAGGTTTCCTATCGGGCACTTGGACTATGTAGGTTAACTAGCGGGCATTTGGACTATGTAGGTTAACTAGCGGGCATTTGGACTATGTAGGTTACCTAGCGGGTCCTTGGACTATCTAGGTTATCTAGGGGGCACTAGGACAATGTAGGTTACCTAGCGGGTCCTTGGACTATCTAGGTTACCTAGGGGGAACCTGGACTATGTAGGTTAACTAGTGGGCACTTGGACTATCTAGGTTACCTAGCAGGCACTTGGACTATGTACGTTCCCTAGCGGGCACTTGGACTATGTACGTTACCTAGTGGGCACTTGGACTACGTAGGTTTCCTAGCGGGTACTTGGACTAGATAGGTTCCCTAGCGGGCACTTGGTCTATCTAGGTTAACTAGCGGGCACTTGGACTATCTAGGTTAACTAGCGATCACTTGGACTATCTAGGTTAACTAGTGGGCATTTGGACTATTAGGGCCCCTAGCGGGCATTTGGACTATATTGGTTACCTAGCGGGCACTTGGACTATGTAGGTTAACGAACGGGCACTTGGAATATGCAGGTAACCTAGCGGGCACTTGGACTGTCCAGGTTCCCTATCGGGCACTTGGACTATGTAGGTTAACTAGCGGGCATTTGGACTATGTAGGTTACCTAGCGGGCACTTGGACTATGTAGGTTCCCTATCGGGCACTTGTAGAATGTATGTTAACTAGGGGGCACTAGGACTATGTAGGTTACCTAGCGGGCCCTTGGACTATCTAAGTTACCTAGCGGGCATTTGGACTATATAGGCTCCCTAGCGGGCATTTGGACTATATAGATTACCTAGCGGGCACTTAGACTTTGTAGGTTACCTAGCGGGCACTTGGACTATCTAGGTTACCTAGCTGGCACTTGAACTATCTACATCACCTAGCGGGTACTTGGAGTATGTAGGTTACCTACCGGGCTGTTGGACTATCTAGGTTACCTAGCGGACACTTGGACTATCTAGGTTAACTAAAGGGAACTTGGACTATGTAGGTTCCCTAGAAGGCACCTGGAGAATGTAGGTTAACTAGGGGACACTAGGACAATGTAGGTTACCTAGCGGGCCCTTGGACTATCTAGGTTACCTAGGGAGAACTTGGACTATGTAGGTAAACTAGCGGGCACTAGGACAATCTAGGTTAACTAGCGGGTACTTGGACTATGTAGGTTAACTAGCGGGCCCTTGGACTATGTAGATTAACTAGCAGTACTTGGACTATCTACGTTAACTAGCGGGCCCTTGGACTATGTAGATTCCCTATCGGGCACTTGGACTATGTATGTTCCAGAGCGGGCACTTGAACTATGTAGGTTCCCTAGCGGGCACTTGGAGAATGTAGGTTAACTAGGGGACACTAGGTACAATATAGGTTACCTAGCGGGCCCTTGGACTATCTAGGTTACCTAGGGAGAACTTGGACTATGTAGGTTAACTAGTGGGCACTTGGACTATCTAGGTTACCTAGCAGGCACTTGGAATATGTAGGTTAACTAGCGGGCACTTGGACTATCTAGGTTACCTAGCGGGCACTTGAACTATGTACTTTCCCTAGCGGGCACTTGGACTATCTACGTTACCTAGCGGGCACTTGGACTATGTACGTTAACTAGCGGGCACTTGGACTATGTAGGTTTCCTATCGGGCACTTGGACTATCTAGGTTAACTAGCGAGCTCTTGGACTATCTAGGATAACTAGCGGGCACTTGGACTATTAGGGTTCCTAGCGGGCATTTGTACTATATAGGTTACCTAGCGGGGACTTGGACTATGTAGGTTAACGAACAGGCACTTGGACTATGTAGGTAACCTAGTGGTCACTTTAACTGTCTACGTTACCTAGCGGGCCCTTGGACTATGTAGGTTAATTAGCGGGCCCTTGGACTATGTAGGTTAACTAGCGGTCCCTTGGACGATCTAGGTTAACTAGCGGGTACGTGAACTATGTAGGTTAACTAGCGGGCCCTTGGGCTATGTAGATTAACAAGCGGCACTTGGACTATCTAGGTTAATTAGCGGGCCCTTGGACTATGTAGATTCCCTAGCGGGCACTTGGACTATGTAGGTTCCCTAGCAGGCCTTTGGACTATGTAGGTTCCAGAGCGGGCACTTGGACTATGTAGCTTCCCTAGCAGGCACTTGGACTATGTAGGTTCCCTAGCGGGCACTTGGACTATGTAGATTAACTAGCAGCACTTGGACTATCTAAGTTAACAAGCGGGCCCTTGGACTATGTAGATTCCCTAGCGGGCAATTGGACTAGGTAGGTTCCCTAGCGGGCACTTGGACTATGTAGGTTCCCTAGCGGGCACTTGGACTATGAATGTTCCCTACGGACACTTGAACTATGTAAGTTAACTACCGGTCACTTGGACAATGTATGTTAACTAGAGGGCCCTTGGACTACTTAGGTTAACTAGCGGACACTTGCACTATGTAGGTTCCCTATCGGGCACTTGGACTATGTAGGTTAACTAGCGGGCATTTGGACTATGTAGGTTACCTAGCGGGCACTTGGACTATGTAGGTTTCCTATCGGGCACTTGGACTATGTAGGTTAACTAGCGGGCATTTGGACTATGTAGGTTAACTAGCGGGCATTTGGACTATGTAGGTTACCTAGCGGGTCCTTGGACTATCTAGGTTATCTAGGGGGCACTAGGACAATGTAGGTTACCTAGCGGGTCCTTGGACTATCTAGGTTACCTAGGGGGAACCTGGACTATGTAGGTTAACTAGTGGGCACTTGGACTATCTAGGTTACCTAGCAGGCACTTGGACTATGTACGTTCCCTAGCGGGCACTTGGACTATGTACGTTACCTAGCGGGCACTTGGACTACGTAGGTTTCCTAGCGGGTACTTGGACTAGATAGGTTCCCTAGCGGGCACTTTGTCTATCTAGGTTACTAGCGGGCACTTGGACTATCTAGGTTAACTAGCGGACATTTGGACTATTAGGGCCCCTAACGGGCATTTGGACTATATTGGTTACCTAGCGGGCACTTGGACTATGTAGGTTAACGAACGGGCACTTGGACTATGTAGGTAACCTAGTGGTCATTTGAACTCTCTAGGTTACCTAGCGGGCACTTGGACTATTTAGGTTAACTAGCGGGCCCTTGGACAATGTAGGTTAACTAGCGGGCCCTTGCATTATGGAGGTTAACTAGCGGGCCCATGGATTATGTAGGTTTACTAGCAGGCACTTGGACTGTCTAGGTTACCTAGTGGGCACTTGGATTATCTAGGTTAACGAACGGGCACTTGGACTATGTAGGTTACCTAGCCGCCACTTGGACTATCTAGGTTAGCTAACAGGCCCTTTGACTATCTAGGTTCTCTAGCGGGCACTTGTACTATCTAGGTTACCTAGCTGGCACTTGGACTATGTCGGTCAACTAGCGGGCCCTTGGCCTATCTTGGTTAGCTAACAGGCACTTAGATTATGTAGGTTAACTAGCGAGCACTTGGAATATGTATGTTAAGTAGCGGACACTTGCACTATGAAGGTTAACTAGTGGGCCCATGGACTATATAGTTTTACTAGCGGGCCCTTGGACTATCTAGGTTCCCTAAAGGGCACTTGGACTATCTAGGTTACCGAACGGGCACTTGGACTATCTAGGTTACCTAGCGGGCACTTGGACTATGTAGGTTAACTAGGGGGCCCTTGGACGATCTAGGTTACCTAGCGGGTACTTGAAGTATCTAGGTTAACTAGCGGGCACTTGCAGTATCTAGGTTACCTAGCGGGCACTTGGACTATGTACGTTCCCTAGCGGGCACTTGGGCTATCTATGTTAACTATCGGGCACTTGGAATATGTAGGTTAACTAGCGGGCACTTGGACAATCTAGGTTAACTAGTGGGCACTTGGACTATCAAAGTTAACAAGTGAGCCCTTGGACTATGTAGGTTAACTAGCGGGCCCTTGGACTATCTGTGTTACCTAGCGGGCACTTGGACTGTATAGGTTACCTAGCGGGCACTTGGACTATGTAGGTTACCTAGTAGGCACTTGGACAATCTAGGTTAACGAACGGGCACTTGGAATATGCAGGTAACCTAGCGGGCACTTGGACTGTCTAGGTTACCTAACGAGCACTTGGACTTCTAGGTTAACGAATGGGCTCTAGTGGTATGTAGGTTGCCTACCGGTCACTTGGACTATCTAGGTTAGGTAACGGACACTTGGACTATCTAGGTTACCTAGCGGGAACTTGGACAATGTAAGTTACCTAGCGGGCACTTGGACTATCTAGGTTACCTAAAGGGCACTTTGACTATCTAGGTTACATAGCGGGCACTTGGACTATGTAGGTTACATAGCGGGCACTTGGACTATGTAGGTTAACTAGCGAGCACTTGGATTCTAGGTTTCCTAGCGGGCACTTGGACTATCTAGGTTACCTAGCGGGCCCTTGGACTATGTAGGTTTCCTAGCGGGCACTTGGACTATGTAGGTTAACTAGCGGACACTTGGACGATCTAGGTTAACTAGCGGGCACTTGGAATATCTAGGTTAACTAGCGGGTTCTTGGACTATGTAGGTTAACTAGAGGGCACTTGGACTATCTAGGTTAACTAGCTGACCTTGGACTATGTAGGTTAACAAGCGGTCACTTGGACTATCTAGGTTAACTAGCTGACCTTGGACTATGTAGTTTAACTAGCGAGCACTTGGACTATCTAGGTTAACTAGCGGGCACTTGCACAATGCAGGTTCCCTAGCGAGCACTTTGACTATGTAGGTTCCCTAGCGGGCACTTGGACTATATAGGTTCCCTATGGGCACTTGGACTATCTAGGTTCCCTAACGGGCACTTGGAATATACAGGTTCCCTATCGGGAACTTGGACTATGTAGGTTCCTCAGCGGGCACTTGGACTATGTAGGTTCCCTATCGGGCATTGGACTATGTAGGTTAACTAGCAGGCCCTTGGACTATCTAGGTTACCTAGCGGGCACTGGTACTATGTAGGTTAACTAGCGGACACTTGGACAATCTATGTTACCTAGCTGGCACTTGAACTATGTACATACCCTAGCGGGCACTTGGACTATCTTGGTTACCTAGCGGGCACTTGGCCTATCTAGGTTAACGAACGGACACTTGGACTATGTAGGTTAACTAGCGGACACTTCGACTATCTAGGTTAGCCAACGGGCAATTGGACTATCTAGGTTACCTAGCGGGCACTTGGACTATTTAGGTTACCTAGCAGGCACTTTGACTATCTAGGTTAACTAACGGGCACTTGGACTATGTAGGTTGCCTAGCGAGCACTTGGACTATGTAGGTTCCCAGCGGGCACTTGGACTATGTAGGTTCCCTATCGGGTACTTGGACTGTCTAGGTTAACTAGTGGGCAATTGGACTGTCTGGGTTACCTAGTGGGCACTTGGACTATGTAGTTTACCTAGCACGCACTTGGACTATGTAGGTTAACTAGCGGGCACTTGGACTATCTAGGTTACCTAGAGGGCACTTGGACTATGTACGTTCTCTAGCGGGCACTTGGGCTATCTACGTTACCTAGCGGGCAATTGGACTATGTAGGTTAACGAACGGGCACTTGGACTATGTAGGTAACATAATGGTCACTTGGACTGTCTAGGTTACCTAGCGGGGACTTGGACTATGTAGGTTAACTAGCGGTCACTTGGCCTATGTAGGATCCCTATCGGACATTTGTACTACTTAGGTTAACTAGCGGGCACTTTGACTATCTAGGTTAACTAGCGGGCACTTGGACTATCTAGGTCAACTAGCGGGCCCTTGTACTATGTAGGTTAATTAGCGGGCACATGGACTATCTAGGTTAACTAGCGGACCTTGGACTATGTAGGTTAACTAGCGGGCACTTGGACTATGTACGTCCCCTAGTGGGCATTTTGACTATCTAGGTTAACTAACGGGCACTAGGACTATCTAGGTTAACTAGCGGGCACTGGACTACCTAGGTTACCTAACAGGCACTTGGATTATGAAGGATCCCTAGCGGGCACGTGGACAATCTAAGTTAACTAGCGGGCACTTGGACGATCTAGGTTAACTAGCGGGCACTTGGACTATCAAAGTTAACAAGTGAGCGCTTGGACTATGTAGGTTAACTAGCGGGCCCTTGGACTATCTAAGTTAACGAACGGGCACTTGGAATATGCAGGTAACCTAGCGGGCACTTGGACAGTCTAGGTTACCTAGCTGGCACTTGAACTATCTAGGTTAACTTGCGGGCACTTGGACTATATAGGTCAACTAGCGGGCCCTTGTACTATGTAGGTTAACTAGCGAGCACTTGGAGTATCTAGATTAACTAGCGGACCGTGGTCTATGTACGTTAACTAGCGGGCCCTTGGACTATGTAGGTTAACTAGCGGGCACTTGGACGATATAGGTTAACTAGAGGGCACTTGGACTATCTAGGTTAACTAAGGGGCACTTGGACTGTCAAAGTTAACAAGCGAGCCCTTGGACTATGTAGGTTAACTAGCGGGCCCTCGGACTATCTAGGTTACCTAGATAGCACTTGGACTATATAGGTTCCCTAGCGGGCACTTGCACTATCTAGGTTAACGAACGGGCACTTGGACTATGCAGGTAACCTAGCGGGCACTTGGACTGTCTAGGTTACATAGCGGGCACTTGGACTTCTAGGTTAACGAACGGGCACTTGGACTATGTAGGTTGCCTTGCGGGCACTTGGACTATCTAGGTTAGGTAACGGGCACTAGAACTATCTAGGTTACCTAGCGGGCACATGGACTATGTACGTCCCCTAGCGGCCACTTGGACTATCTAGGTTACCTAGCGGGCACTTGGACTATGTAGGTTAACTAGCGGACACTTGCATGATCTAGGTTAACTAGCGGGCCCTTACACTATGTAGGTTAACTAGTGGGCCCATGGATTATGTAGGTTTACTAGCAGGCTCTTGGACTATCTAGGTTAACTAGCGGGCACATGGACTATGTAGTTTCCCTAGCGGGCATTTGGACTATTTAGGTTACCAAGCGGGCACTTGGACTATGTAGGTTACCTAGCGAGCACTTGGACTATGTAGGTTCCCTAGCGGGCTCTTGGATTATGTAGGTTCCCTTTAGGGCACTTGGACTATGTAGATTAACTAGCAGCACTTGGACTATCTACGTTAACAAGCGGGCCCTTGGACTATGTAGATTCCCTAGCGGGCAATTGGACTAGGTAGGTTCCCTAGCGGGCACTTGGACTATGTAGGTTCCCTAGCGGGCACTTGGACTATGAATGTTCCCTACGGACACTTGAACTATGTAAGTTAACTACCGGTCACTTGGACAATGTATGTTAACTAGAGGGCCCTTGGACTACTTAGGTTAACTAGCGGACACTTGCACTATGTAGGTTCCCTATCGGGCACTTGGACTATGTAGGTTAACTAGCGGGCATTTGGACTATGTAGGTTACCTAGCGGGCACTTGGACTATGTAGGTTTCCTAGCGGGCACTTGGACAATGTAGGTTAACTAGGGGGCACTAGGACAATGTAGGTTACCTAGCGGGTCCTTGGACTATCTAGGTTACCTAGGGGGAACCTGGACTATGTAGGTTAACTAGTGGGCACTTGGACTATCTAGGTTACCTAGCAGGCACTTGGACTATGTACGTTCCCTAGCGGGCACTTGGACTATGTACGTTACCTAGTGGGCACTTGGACTACGTAGGTTCCCTAGCGGGCACTTGGTCTATCTAGGTTACTAGCGGGCACTTGGACTATCTAGGTTAACTAGCGAGCACTTGGACTATCTAGGTTAACTAGCGGGCATTTGGACTATTAGGGCCCCTAACGGGCATTTGGACTATATTGGTTACCTAGCGGGCACTTGGACTATGTAGGTTAACGAACGGGCACTTGGACTATGTAGGTAACCTAGTGGTCACTTGAACTCTCTAGGTTACCTATCGGGCACTTGGACTATTTAGGTTAACTAGCGGGCCCTTGGACAATGTAGGTTAACTAGCGGGCCCTTGCATTATGGAGGTTAACTAGCGGGCCCATGGATTATGTAGGTTTACTAGCAGGCACTTGGACTGTCTAGGTTACCTAGTGGGCACTTGGATTATCTAGGTTAACGAACGGGCACTTGGACTATGTAGGTTACCTAGCCGCCACTTGGACTATCTAGGTTAGCTAACAGGCCCTTTGACTATCTAGGTTCTCTAGCGGGCACTTGTACTATCTAGGTTACCTAGCTGGCACTTGGACTATGTCGGTCAACTAGCGGACCCTTGGCCTATCTTGGTTAGCTAACAGGCACTTAGATTATGTAGGTTAACTAGCGAGCACTTGGAATATGTATGTTAAGTAGCGGACACTTGCACTATGAAGGTTAACTAGTGGGCCCATGGACTATATAGTTTTACTAGCGGGCCCTTGGACTATCTAGGTTCCCTAAAGGGCACTTGGACTATCTAGGTTACCTAGCGAGCACTTGGACTATGTAGGTTAACTAGGGGGCCCTTGGACGATCTAGGTTACCTAGCGGGTACTTGAAGTATCTAGGTTAACTAGCGGGCACTTGCAGTATCTAGGTTACCTAGCGGGCACTTGGACTATGTACGTTCCCTAGCGGGCACTTGGGCTATCTATGTTAACTATCGGGCACTTGGAATATGTAGGTTAACTAGCGGGCACTTGGACAATCTAGGTTAACTAGTGGGCACTTGGACGATCTAGGTTAACTAGCGGGCACTTGGACTATCAAAGTTAACAAGTGAGCCCTTGGACTATGTAGGTTAACTAGCGGGCCCTTGGACTATCTGTGTTACCTAGCGGGCACTTGGACTGTATAGGTTACCTAGCGGGCACTTGGACTATGTAGGTTACCTAGTAGGCACTTGGACAATCTAGGTTAACGAACGGGCACTTGGAATATGCAGGTAACCTAGCGGGCACTGGGACTGTCTAGGTTACCTAACGAGCACTTGGACTTCTAGGTTAACGAATGGGCTCTAGTGGTATGTAGGTTGCCTACCGGTCACTTGGACTATCTAGGTTAGGTAACGGACACTTGGACTATCTAGGTTACCTAGCGGGAACTTGGACAATGTAAGTTACCTAGCGGGCACTTGGACTATCTAGGTTACCTAAAGGGCACTTTGACTATCTAGGTTACATAGCGGGCACTTGGACTATGTAGGTTACATAGCGGGCACTTGGACTATGTAGGTTAACTAGCGAGCACTTGGATTCTAGGTTTCCTAGCGGGCACTTGGACTATCTAGGTTACCTAGCGGGCCCTTGGACTATGTAGGTTTCCTAGCGGGCACTTGGACTATGTAGGTTAACTAGCGGACACTTGGACGATCTAGGTTAACTAGCGGGCACTTGGAATATCTAGGTTAACTAGCGGGTTCTTGGACTATGTAGGTTAACTAGAGGGCACTTGGACTATCTAGGTTAACTAGCTGACCTTGGACTATGTAGGTTAACAAGCGGTCACTTGGACTATCTAGGTTAACTAGCTGACCTTGGACTATGTACTTTAACTAGCGAGCACTTGGACTATCTAGGTTAACTAGCGGGCACTTGCACAATGCAGGTTCCCTAGCGAGCACTTTGACTATGTAGGTTCCCTAGCGGGCACTTGGACTATATAGGTTCTCTATGGGCACTTGGACTATCTAGGTTCCCTAACGGGCACTTGGAATATACAGGTTCCCTATCGGGAACTTGGACTATGTAGGTTCCTCAGCGGGCACTTGGACTATGTAGGTTCCCTATCGGGCATTGGACTATGTAGGTTAACTAGCAGGCCCTTGGACTATCTAGGTTACCTAGCGGGCACTTGTACTATGTAGGTTAACTAGCGGACACTTGGACAATCTAGGTTACCTAGCTGGCACTTGAACTATGTACATACCCTAGCGGGCACTTGGACTATCTTGGTTACCTAGCGGGCACTTGGCCTATCTAGGTTAACGAACGGACACTTGGACTATGTAGGTTAACTAGCGGACACTTCGACTATCTAGGTTAGCCAACGGGCAATTGGACTATCTAGTTGGACTATCTAGGTTACCTAGCGGGCACTTGGACTATTTAGGTTACCGAGCAGACACTTTGACTATCTAGGTTAACTAACGGGCACTTGGACTATGTAGGTTGCCTAGCGAGCACTTGGACTATGTAGGTTCCCAGCGGGCACTTGGACTATGTAGGTTCCCTATCGGGTACTTGGACTGTCAAGGTTAACTAGTGGGCAATTGGACTGTCTGGGTTACCTAGTGGGCACTTGGACTATGTAGTTTACCTAGCACGCACTTGGACTATGTAGGTTAACTAGCGGGCACTTGGACTATCTAGGTTACCTAGAGGGCACTTGGACTATGTACGTTCCCTAGCGGGCACTTGGGCTATCTACGTTACCTAGCGGGCAATTGGACTATGTAGGTTAACGAATGGGCACTTGGACTATGTAGGTAACATAATGGTCACTTGGACTGTCTAGGTTACCTAGCGGGGACTTGGACTATGTAGGTTAACTAGCGGTCACTTGGCCTATGTAGGATCCCTATCGGACATTTGTACTACTTAGGTTAACTAACGGGCACTTGGACTATCTAGGTCAACTAGCGGGCCCTTGTACTATGTAGGTTAATTAGCGGGCACATGGACTATCTAGGTTAACTAGCGGGCCTTGGACTATGTAGGTTAACTAGCGGGCACTTGGACTATGTACGTCCCCTAGTGGGCATTTGGACTATCTAGGTTAACTAACGGGCACTAGGACTATCTAGGTTAACTAGCGGGCACTGGACTACCTAGGTTACCTAACAGGCACTTGGATTATGAAGATTCCCTAGCGGGCACGTGGACAATCTAAGTTAACTAGCGGGCACTTGGACGATCTAGGTTAACTAGCGGGCACTTGGACTATCAAAGGTAACAAGTGAGCGCTTGGACTATGTAGGTTAACTAGCGGGCCCTTGGACTACCTAAGTTAACGAACGGGCACTTGGAATATGCAGGTAACCTAGCGGGCACTTGGACTGTCTAGGTTACATAGCGGGCACTTGGAGTATGTAGGCTAACTAGTGAGCACTTGGACTCTAGGTTACCTAGCGGGCACTTGGACTATCTAGGTTACCTAGCGGGCCCTTGGACTATGTAGGTTTCCTAGCGGGCACTTTGACTATCTAGGTTAACGAACGGGCACTTGGAATATGTAGGTAACCTAGCGGGCACTTGGACAGTCTAGGTTACCTAGCTGGCACTTGAACTATCTAGGTTAAAGAACGGGCACTTGGACTATCTAGGTTAACTTGCGGGCACTTGGACTATATAGGTCAACTAGCGGTCCCTTGTTCTATGTAGGTTAACTAGCGAGCACTTGGAGTATCTAGATTAACTAGCGGACCTTGGTCTATGTACGTTAACTAGCGGGCCCTTGGACTATGTAGGTTAACTAGCGGGCACTTGGACGATATAGGATAACTAGAGGGCACTTGGACTATCTAGGTTAACTAGCGTGCACTTGGACAATCTAGGTTAACTAGCGGGCACTTGGATGATCAATGTTAACTAGCGGGCACTTGGACTATCTAGGTTAGCTAACGGGCACTTGGACTAAGTACGTCCCCTAGTGGGCACTTGGACACCCTAGGTTAACTAACGGGCACTAGGACTATCTAGGTTAACTAGCGGCCACTTGGACTATCTAAGTCAACTAGCGGGCCCTTGGACTATCTAGGTTAGCTAACTGGCACTTGGACTATGTAGGTTAACTAGCAGACACTTGCACGATCTAGGTTAACTAGCGGGCTCTTGCACTATGTAGGTTAACTAGTGGGCCCATTGACTATGTTGGTTAACTAGCGGGCACTTGGACGATCTAGGTTAACTTGCGGGCACTTGGACTATGTAGGTTCCCTAGCGGGCATTTGGACTATATAGATAACCCAGCGGGCACTTAGAATTTGTAGGTTAGCTAGAGGGCCCTTGGACTATGTAGGTTAACTAGAGGGCCATTGGGCTATGTAGGTTACCTAGCAGGCACTTGGACGATCTAGGTTAACTAGCGGGTACTTGGACTATGTAGGTTAACTAGCGGGCCCTTGGACTATGTAGATTAGCTAGCGGCACTTGGACTATCTACGTTAACTAGCGGGCCCTTGGACTATGTAGATTCCCTAGCGGGCATTTGGACTACATAGATAACCTAGCGGGCACTTAGATTTTGTAGGTTACCTAGCGGGCACTTGGACTATCTAGGTTACCTAGCTGGCACTTGAACTATCAACGTTACCTAGCGGGTTCTTGGAGTATGTAGGTTACCTAGCGGGCTGTTGGACTATCTAGGTTACCATGCGGGCACTTGGACTATCTAGGTTAACTAACGGGCCCTTGGACTATGTAGGTTCCCTAATGGGCCCTTGGACTATGTAAGTTCCATAGCGGGCAATTGGACTATGTAGTTTCCCTAGCGGGCCCTTGGACTATGTAAGTTCCCTAGCGGGCACTTGGACTATGTAGGTTCCCTAGCGGGCACTTGGATTATGTAGGTTCCCTATCGGGCACTTGGACTATGTAGGTTAACTAGCGGGCCTTTGGACTATCTAGGTTAACTAGCGGGCACTTGGACTATCTAGATTAACTAGCGGGCCCTTGGACTATCTAGGTTTACTAGCGGGCACTTGGACTATCTAGGTTAACTAGCGGGCACTTGGACTATGTAGTTTCCCTAGCGGGCATTTGGATTATTTAGGTTACCTATTGTGCACTTGGATTATGTAGGTTACCTAGCGGGCACTTGGACTATGTAGGTTAACTAGAAGGCACTTGGACTATCAAGGTTACCTAGCGGGCCATTGGACTATGTAGGTTACCAGCGGGCACTTGGACTATCTAGGTTAACGAACGTGCACTTGGACTATGTAGGTAACCTAGCGGGCACTTGGACTGTCTAGGTTACCTAGCGGGCACTTGAGCTATCTACATTAACGAACGGGCACTTGGACTATGTAGGTTAACTAGGGGACACTTCGACTATCTAGGTTAGCTAATGGGCAATTGGACTATCTAGGTTACCTAGCGGGCACTTGGACTATGTAGGTTCCCTTGCGGGCACTTGGATTATTTAGGTTACCTAGCAGGCACTTTGACTATCTAGGTTAACTAACGGTCGCTTGAACTATGTAGGTTGCCTAGTGAGCACTTGTACTATGTAGGTTCCCTAGCGAGCACTTGGACTATGTAGGTTCCCTATCAGGTACTTGGACTGTCTAGGTTAACTAGGGGGCAATTGGACTGTGTAGGTTACCTAGTGGGAACTTGGACTATGTAGGTTAACTAGCCGGCACTTGGAATATCAAGGTTAACTAGCGGGCCCTTGGACTATGTAGGTTAACTAGCGGGAACTTGGACTATCTAGATTATCTAGCAGGTTCTAGGACTATGTAGGTTAACTAGCGGGCACTTGGACTATCTAGGTTAACTAGCTGACCTTGGACTATGTAGGGTAACAAGCGGTCTCTTGGACTATCTAGGTTAACTAGCTGACCTTGGACTATGTAGGTTAACTAGCGGGCACTTGGACTATCTAGGTTAAGTAGCGGGCACTTGCACAATGTAGGTTCCCTAGCGAGCACTTTGACTATGTAGGTTCCCTAGCGGGCACTTGGACTATATATGTTCCCTATGGGCACTTGGAATATACAGGTTCCCTAACGGGCACTTGGACTATGTAGGTTCCTCAGCGGGCACTTGGACCATGTAGGTTCCCTATAGGGCATTGGACTATGTAGGTTAAATAGCAGGCCCTTGGACTATCTAGGTTACCTAGCGGGCACTTGTACTATGTAGGTTAACTAGCGGACACTTGGACAATCCAGGTTACCTAGCGGGCACTTGAACTATGTACATACCCTAGCGGGCACTTGGACTATCTTGGTTACCTAGAGGGCACTTGGCCTATCTAGGTTAACGAACGGACACTTGGACTATGTAGCTTAACTAGCGGACACTTCGACTATCTAGGTTAGCCTACGGGCAATTGGACTATCTAGATTACCTAGCGGGCACTTGGACTATTTAGGTTACCTAGCAGGCACTTTGACTATCTAGGTTAACTAACGGGCACTTGGATTATGTAGGTTGCCTAGCGAGCACTTGGACTATGTAGGTTCCCAGCGGGCACTTGGACTATGTAGGTTCCCTATCGGGTACTTGGACTGTCTAGGTTAACTAGCGGGCAATTGGACTGTCTGGGTTTCCTAGTGGGCACTTGGACTATGTAGTTTACCTAGCACGCACTTGTACTATATAGGTTAACTAGCGGGCACTTGGACTATCTAGGTTACCTAGAGGGCACTTAGACTATGTACGTTCCCTAGCGGGCACTTGGGCTATCTACGTTACCTAGCGAGCAATTGGACTATGTAGGCTAACGAACGGGCACTTGGACTATGTAGGTAACATAATGGTCACTTGGACTGTCTAGGTTACCTAGCGGGGACTTGGACTATATAGGTTAACTAGCGGTCACTTGGACTCTGTAGGATCCCTATCGGACATTTGTACTACTTAGGTAAACTAGCGGGCACTTTGACTATCTAGGTTAACTAGCGGGAACTTGGACTATCTAGGTCAACTAGCGGGCCCTTGTACTATGTAGGCTAACTAGTGGGCACTTGGACTATCTAGGGTAACTAGCGGACCTTGGACTATGTAGGTTAACTAGCGGGCACTTGGACTATCTAGGTTAACTAGCGGGCACTTGGATGATCAATGTTAACTAGCGGGCACTTGGACTATCTAGGTTAGCTAACGGGCACTTGGACTAAGTACATCCCCTAGTGGGCACTTGGACACCCTAGGTTAACTAACAGGCACTAAGACAATCTAGGTTAACTAGCGGGCACTTGGACTATGTATGTCAACTAGTGGGCCCTTGGACTATCTAGGTTACCTAACTGGCACTTGGACTATGTAGGTTAACTAGCAGACACTTGCTCGATCTAGGTTAACTAGCGGGCTCTTGCACTATGTAAATTAACTAGTGGGCCCATTGACTATGTTGGTTAACTAGCGGGCACTTGGATGATGTAGGTTAACTAGCGGGCACTTGGACTATGTAGGTTCCCTAGCGGGCATTTGGACTATATAAATAACCTAGCGGGCACTTAGACTTTGTAGGTTAGCTAGCGGGCTCTTGGACTATGTAGGTTAAGTAGCGGGCCCTTGGGCTATGTAGGTTACCTAGGGGGCACTTGGACGATCTAGGTTAACTAGCGGGTACTTGGACTATGTAGGTTAACTAGCGGCACCTGGACTATCTACGTTAACTAGCGGGCCCTTGGACTATGTAGATTCCCTAGCGGGCATTTGGACTACATAGATAACCTAGCGGGCACTTAGATTTTGTAGGTTACCTAGCGGGCACTTGGACTATCTAGGTTACCTAGCTGGCACTTGAACTATCACCGTTACCTAGCGGGTTCTTGGAGTATGTAGGTTACCTAGCGGGCTGTTGGACTATGTAGGTTACCAAACGGGCACTTGGACTATCTAGGTTAACTAATGGGCACTTGGACTATGTAGGTTCCCTAGCGGGCCCTTGGACTATGTAAGTTCCCTAGCGGGCACTTGGACTATGTAGGTTCCCTAGCGGGCACTTGGATTATGTAGGTTCCCAATCGGGCACTTGGACTATGTAGGCTAACTAGCGGGCCCTTGGACTATCTAGGTTAACTAGCGGGCACTTGGACTATCTAGATTAACTAGCGGGCCCTTGGACTATCTAGGTTTACTAGCGGGCACTTGGACTATCTAGGTTAACTAGCGGGCACTTGGACTATATAATTTCCCTAGAGGGCATTTGGATTATTTAGGTTACCTATTGTGCACTTGGATTATGTAGGTTACCTAGCGGGCACTTGGACTATGTAGGTTAACTAGAAGGCACTTGGACTATCAAGGTTACCTAGCGGGCCATTGGACTGTGTAGGTTACCAGCGGGCACTTGGACTATCTAGGTTAACGAACGTGCACTTGTACTATGTAGGTAACCTAGCGGGCATTGGACTGTCTAGGTTACGTAGCGGGCACTTGGCCTATCTACGTTAACATCGGGCACTTGGACTTGTAGGTTAACTGGGGGACACTTCGACTATCTAGGTTAGCTAATGGGCAATTGGACTATCTAGGTTACCTAGCGGGCACTTGGACTATGTAGGTTCCCTTGCGGGCACTTGGACTATGTAGGTTCCCTTGCGGGCACTTGGACTATTTAGGTTACATAGCAGGCACTTTGACTATCTAGGTTAACTAACGGGCACTTGGATTATGTAGGTTCCCTTGCGAGCACTTGGACTATGTAGGTTCCCTATCAGGTACTTGGACTGTCTAGGTTAACTAGGGGGCAATTGGACTGTGTAGGTTACCTAGCGGGAACATGGACTATGTAGGTTAACTAGCGGACACTTGGACGATCTAGGTTAACTAGCGGGCACTTGGAATATCTAGGTTAACTAGCGGGTTCTTGGACTATGTAGGTTAACTAGCGGGCACTTGGACTATCTAGGTTAACTAGCTGACCTTGGACTATGTAGGTTAACAAGCGGTCACTTGGACTATCTAGGTTAACTAGCTGACCTTGGACTATGTAGGTTAACAAGCGGTCACTTGGACTATCTAGGTTAACTAGCTGACCTTGGACTATGTAGGTTCCCTAGCGGGCACTTGGACTATCTAGGTTAACTAGCGGGCACTTGCACAATGTAGGTTCCCTAGCGAGCACTTTGACTATGTAGGTTCCCTAGCGGGCACTTGGATTGTATAAGTTCCCTATGGGCCCTTGGACTATCTAGGTTCCCTAACGGGCACTTGGAATATACAGGTTCCCTATCGGTAACTTGGACTATGTAGGTTCCTCAGCGGGCACTTGGACTATGTAGGTTCCCTATCGGGCATTGGACTATGTAGGTTAACTAGCAGGCCCTTGGACTATCTAGGTTACCTAGCGGGCACTTGTACTATGTAGGTTAACTAGCGGACACTTGGACAATCTAGGTTACCTAGCGGGAACTTGAACTATGTACATACCCTAGCGGGCACTTGGACTATCTTGGTTACCTAGAGGGCACTTGGCCTATCTAGGTTAACGAACGGACACTTGGACTATGTAGCTTAACTAGCGGACACTTCGACTATCTAGGTTAGCCAACGGGCAATTGGACTATCTAGGTTACCTAGCGGGCACTTGGACTATTTAGGTTACCTAGCAGGCACTTTGACGATCTAGGTTAACTAACGGGCACTTGGACTATGTAGGTTGCCTAGCGAGCACATGGACTATGTAGGTTCCCAGCGGGCACTTGGACAATGTAGGTCCCCTATCGGGTACTTGGACTGTCTAGGTTAACTAGCGGGCATTTGGACTGTGGGTTTCCTAGTGGGCACTTGGACTATGTAGTTTACCTAGCACGCACTTGGACTATATAGGTTAACTAGCGGGCACTTGGACTATCTAGGTTACCTAGAGGGCACTTGGACTATGTACGTTCCCTAGCGGGCACTTGGGCTATCTACATTACCTAGCGGGCACTTGGACTATGTAGGTAACATAATGGTCACTTGGACTGTCTAGGTTACCTAGCGGGGACTTGGACTAAGTAGGTTAACTAGCGGTCCCTTGGACTATGTAGGATCCCTATCAGACATTTGTACTACTTAGGTTAACTAGCGGGCACTTTGACTATCTAGGTTAACTAGCGTGAACGTGGACTATCTAGGTCAACTAGCGGGCCCTTGCACTATGTAGGTTAACTAGCTGGCACTTGGACTATCTAGGTTAACTAGCGGACCTAGGACTATGTAGGTTAACTAGCGGGCACTTGGACGATATAGGTTAACTAGAGGGCACTTGGACTATCTAGGTTATATAGCGGGCACTTGGATGATCAATGTTAACTAGCGGGCACTTGGACTATCTAGGTTAGCTAACGGGCACTTGGACTAAGTACGTCCCCTAGTGGGCACTTGGACACCCTAGGTTAACTAACGGGCACTAGGACTATCTAGGTTAAATAGCGGGCACTTGGACTATGTAGGTCAACTAGCGGGCCCTTGGACTATCTAGGTTAGCTAACTGGCGCTTGGACTGTGTAGGCTAACTAGCAGACACTTGCACGATCCAGGTTAACTAGCGGACTCTTGCACTATGTAGGTTAACTAGTGGGCCCATTGACTATGTTGGTTAACTAGCGGGCACTTGGACGATGTAGGTTACCTAGCGGGCACTTGGACTATGTAGGTTCCCTAGCAGGCATTTGGACTATATAGATAACCTAGCGGGCACTTAGATTTTGTAGGTTAACTAGCGGGTACTTGTACTATGTAGGTTAACTAGCGGGCCCTTGGACTATGTAGATTAACTAGCGGCACTTGGACTATCTACGTTAACTAGTGGGCCCTTGGACTATGTAGATTCCCTACCGGGCATTTGGACTGCATAGATAACCTAGCGGGCACTTAGATTTTGTAGGTTACCTAGCGGGCACTTGGACTATCTAGGTTACCTAGCTGGCACTTGAACTATCTACGTTACCCAGCGGGTTCTTGGAGTATGTAGGTTACCTAGCGGGCTGTTGCACTATCTAGGTTTCCAAGCGGGCACTTGGACTATCTAGGTTAACTAACGGGCCCTTGGACTATCTAGGTTCCCTAGCGGGCCCTTGGACTATGTAAGTTCCCTAGCGGGCACTTGGACTATGTAGGTTCCCTAGCGGGCACTTGGATTATGTAGGTTCCCTATCGGGCACTTGGACTATGTAGGTTAACTAGCGGGCCCTTGGACTATCTAGGTTAACTAGCGGGCACTTGGACTATCTAAATTAACTAGCGGGCCCTTGGACTATCTAGGTTTACTAGCGGGCACTTGGACTACCTAGGTTAACTAGCGGGCACTTGGACTATGTAGTTTCCCTAGCGGGCATTTGGATTATTTAGGTTACCTATTGTGCACTTGGATTATGTAGGTTACCTAGCGGGCACTTGGACTATGTAGGGTAACTAGAAGGCACTTGGACTATCAAGGTTACCTAGCGGGCCATTGGACTAGGTAGGTTACCAGCGGGCACTTGGACTATCTAGGTTAACGAATGGGAACTTGGAATATGTAGGTAACCTAGCGGGCACTTGGACAGTCTAGGTTACCTAGCTGGCACTTGGACTATCTAGGTTAACGAACGGGCACTTGGACTATCTAGGTTAACTAGCGGGCACTTGGACTATCTAGGTCAACTAGCGGGCCCTTGGACTATGTAGGTTAACTAGAGGGCACTTGGACTATCTAGGTTACCTAGCGGGCACATGGACTATGTACGTCCCCTAGTGGGCACTGGGTCTATCTAGGTTCACTAACGGGCACTTGGACTATGTAGGTTCCCTAGCGGGCACTTGGACTATGTAAGTTCCTTAGCGGGCCCTTGGACTATGTAGGTTAACTAGCGGGCACTTAGACTATCTAGGTTACCTAGCGGGCACTTGGACTATGTACATACCCTAGCGGGCACTTGACTATCTAGGTTACCTAGCGGGCACTTGGACAATGTACGTCCCCTAGTGGGCACTTGGACTATCTAGGTTAACTAACGGGCAATGGGACTATCTAGGTTTCGTAGCGGGCACGTGGACTATCTAGGTTACCAAGCGGGCACTTGGACAATGTAGGTCAACAAGCGGGCCCTTAGACTATCTAGGTTAACTAGAGGGCACTGGGACTATGTAGGTTAACTAGCGGACACTTGGACGATCTAGGTTAACTAGCGGACACTTGGACTATGTAGTTTCCCTAGTGGGCATTTGGAATATTTAGGTTACCTAGTGGGCACTTGGACTATATAGGTTAACTAGAAGACACTTGGACTATCAAGGTTACCTAGCGGGCCCTTGGACTATGTAGGTTACCAGCGGGCACTTGGACTATCTAGGTTAACGAACGGGCACTTGGGCTATGTAGGTTACCTAGCGGGCACTTGGACTATGTAGGATCCCTATCGGACATTTGGACTACTTAGGTTACCTAGCGGGCACTTGGACTATCTAGGTTAACGAACGGGCACTTGGACTATGTAGGTTAACTAGCGGACACTTCGACTATCTAGGTTAGCTAACGGGCAATTGGACTATCTAGGTTACCTAGCGGGCACTTGGACTATGTAGGTTAACTAGCGGGCACTTGGACTATTTAGGTTACCTAGCAGGCACTTTGACTATCTAGGTTAACTAACGGGCACTTGGACTATGTAGGTTGCCTAGCGAGCACTTGGACTATGTAGGTTCCCAGCGGGCACTTGGAGTATGTAGTTTCTCTACCGTTACTTGGACTATCTAGGTTAACTAGCGGGCAATTGGACTGTCTAGGTTACCTAGTGGGCACTTGGACTATGTATTTTACTAGCAGGCACTTGGACTATCTAGGTTACCTAGCGGGCACTTGGACTATGTAGGTAACATAATGGTCACTTGGACTGTCTAGGTTACCTTGCGGGGACTTGGACTATGTAGGTTAACTAGCGGGCACTTGGACTATGTAGGATCCCTATCGGACATTTGTACTACTTAGGTTAACTAGCGAGCACTTTGACTATCTAGGTTAACTAGAGGGCCCTTGTACTATGTACGTCCCCTAGTGGGCACTTGGACTATCTAGGTTAACTAACGGGAACTAGTACTATCTAGGTTAACTAGCGGGCACTTGGACTATCTAGGTTACCTAGCAGGCAATTGAATTATGAAGGATCCCTAGCGGGCACATGAACTATCTAGGTTACCTAGCGGGCACGTGGACTATGTAAGTTAACTAGCGGACACTTGCACG
Source organism: Tenrec ecaudatus (assembly GCF_050624435.1). NCBI lineage: Eukaryota > Metazoa > Chordata > Mammalia > Afrosoricida > Tenrecidae > Tenrec > Tenrec ecaudatus. The sequence goes on from NW_027459036.1 coordinate 395,776, forward strand.
ATCTAGGTTAACTAGCGGGCCCTTGCACTAGGTAGGTTAACTAGCGGGCCCATGGATTATGTAGGTTTACCAGCAGGCACTTGGACTATCTAGGTTAACTAGCGGGCACATGGACTATGTAGTTTCCCTAGCAGGCATTTGGACTATTAAGTGCCCGCTAGGTAACCTACATAGTCCAAATGCCCGCTAGTTAACCTACATAGTCCAAGTGCCCGATAGGGAAGCTAGACAGTCCAAGTGCCCGCTAGGTTACCTGCATATTCCAAGTGCCCGTTCGTTAACCTACATAGTCCAAGTGCCCGCTAGGTAACCAATATAGTCCAAATGCCCGCTAGGGGCCCTAATAGTCCAAATGCCCGCTAGTTAACCTAGATAGTCCAAGTGATCGCTAGTTAACCTAGATAGTCCAAGTGCCCGCTAGTTAACCTAGATAGACCAAGTGCCCGCTAGGGAACCTATCTAGTCCAAGTACCCGCTAGGAAACGTACATAGTCCAAGTGCCCGCTAGGTAACGTACATAGTCCAAGTGCCCGCTAGGTAACGTACATAGTCCAAGTGCCCGCTAGGTAACCTAGATAGTCCAAGTGACCGCTAGTTAACCTACATAGTCCAAGTGCCTGCTAGGTAACCTAGATAGTCCAAGTGCCCACTAGTTAACCTATATAGTCCAGGTTCCCCCTAAGTAACCTAGAGAGTCCAAGGGTCCGCTAGGTAACCTACATTGTCCTAGTGCCCCCTAGTTAACCTACATTCTCCAAGTGCCCGATAGGGAACCTATATAATCAAGTGCCCGCTAGGGAACCTACATAGTGCAAGTGTCCGCTATTTAACCTAAGTAGTCCAAGGGCCCGTTAGTTAACATACATAGTCCAAGTGCCCGGTAGTTAACTTACATAGTTCAAGTGTCCGTAGGGAACATTCATAGTCCAAGTGCCCGCTAGGGAACCTACATAGTCTAAGTGCCCGCTAGGGAACCTACGTAGTCCAATTGCCCGCTAGGGAATCTACATAGTCCAAGGGCCCCGCTAGTTAAAGTAGATAGTCCAAGTGCTGCTAGTTAATCTACATAGTCCAAGGGCCCGCTAGTTAACCTACATAGTCCAAATACCCGCTAGTTAACGTAGATCGTCCAAGTGTCCGCTAGTTAACCTACATAGTCCAAGTGTCCGCTAGGGAACCTACATAGTCCAAGTGCCTGCTAGGCAACCTACATAGTCCAAGTGCCCGCTCTGGAACATACATAGTCAAAGTGCCCGCTAGGGAATCAACATAGTCCAAGGGCCCGTTGGTTAACCTACATAGTCCAAATGCCCGCTAGTTAACCTAGATCGTCCAAGGGCCCGCTAGTTAACCTAGATAGTCCAATGCCCGCTAGTTAACCTACATAATCCAAGTGCACGCTAGGTAACCTAGACAGTTCAAGTGACCACTAGGTTGCCTACATAGTCCAAGTGCCCACTAGTTATCCTACATAGTCCAAGTGCTCACTAGTTAACCTAGATAGTCCAAGTGCCCGCTAGTTAACCTAGATAGACCAAGTGCCCGCTAGGGAACCTACCTAGTCCAGGTGCCCCATAGGGAACCTACATAGTCCAAGTGCTCGCTAGTTATAATAGATAGTCCAAGTACCCGCTAGGAAACGTACATAATCCAAGTGCCCGCTAGTTAACGTACATAGTCCAAGTGCCTGCTAGGTAACCTAGATAGTCCAAGTGCCCGATAGGAAACCTACATAGTCCAAGTGCCCGCTAGTTAACATAGATAGTCCAAGTACCCGCTAGGAAACATACATAGTCCAAGTGCCCGCTAGTTAACGTACATAGTCCAAGTGCCCGCTAGGTAACGTAGATAGTCCAAGTGCCCGCTAGGGAAAGTACATAGTTCAAGTGCCCGCTAGGTAACCTAGATAGTCCAAGTGCCCGCTAGTTAACCTACATATTCCAAGTGCCTGCTAGGTAACCTAGATAGTCCAAGTGCCCACTAGTTAACCTACATAGTCCAAGTTCTCCCTAGGTAACCTAGATAGTCCAAGGGCCCGCTAGGTAACCTATATTGTACCTAGTGTCCCCTAGTTAACCTACATTCTCCAAGTGCCCGCTAGGGAACCTACATAGTTCAAGTGCCCGCTCTGGAACATACATAGTCCAAGTGCGCGATAGGGAATCTACATAGTCCAAGGGCCCGCTAGTTAACGTAGATAGTCCAATTACTGCTAGTTAATCTACATAGTCCAAGGGCCCGCTAGTTAACCTACATTGTCCAAGTACCCGCTAGTTAACCTAGATTGTCCTAGTGCCCGCTAGTTTACCTACATAGTCCAAGTTCTCCCTAGGTAACCTAGATAGTCCAAGGGCCCGCTAGGTAACCTACATTGTCCTAGTGTCCCCTAGTTAACCTACATTCTCCAAGTGCCTTCTAGGGAACCTACATAGTCCAAGTTCCCGTTAGTTAACCTAGATAGTCCAAGTGCCCGCTAGGTAACCTAGATAGTCCAACAGCCCGGTAGGTAACCTACATACTCCAAGTACCCGCTAGGTGATGTAGATAGTTCAAGTGCCAGCTAGGTAACCTAGATAATCCAAGTGCCCGCTAGGTAACCTACAAAGTCTAAGTGCCCGCTAGGTAATCTATATAGTCCAAATGCCCGCTAGGGAGCCTATATAGTCCAAATGCCCGCTAGGTAACTTAGATAGTCCAAGGGCCCGCTAGGTAACCTACATAGTCCTAGTGCCCCCTAGTTAACATACATTCTACAAGTGCCCGATAGGGAACCTACATAGTCCAAGTGCCCGCTAGGTAACCTACATAGTCCAAATGCCCGCTAGTTAACCTACATAGTCCAAGTGCCCGATAGGGAACCTAGACAGTCCAAGTGCCCGCTAGGTTACCTGCATATTCCAAGTGCCCGTTCGTTAACCTACATAGTCCAAGTGCCCGCTAGGTAACCAATATAGTCCAAATGCCCGCTAGGGGCCCTAATAGTCCAAATGCCCGCTAGTTAACCTAGATAGTCCAAGTGATCGCTAGTTAACCTAGATAGTCCAAGTGCCCGCTAGTTAAGCTAGATAGACCAAGTGCCCGCTAGGGAACCTATCTAGTCCAAGTACCCGCTAGGAAACGTACATAGTCCAAGTGCCCGCTAGGTAACGTACATAGTCCAAGTGCCCGCTAGGTAACGTACATAGTCCAAGTGCCCGCTAGGTAACCTAGATAGTCCAAGTGACCGCTAGTTAACCTACATAGTCCAAGTGCCTGCTAGGTAACCTAGATAGTCCAAGTGCCCACTAGTTAACCTATATAGTCCAGGTTCCCCCTAAGTAACCTAGAGAGTCCAAGGGTCCGCTAGGTAACCTACATTGTCCTAGTGCCCCCTAGTTAACCTACATTCTCCAAGTGCCCGATAGGGAACCTATATAATCAAGTGCCCGCTAGGGAACCTACATAGTGCAAGTGTCCGCTATTTAACCTAAGTAGTCCAAGGGCCCGTTAGTTAACATACATAGTCCAAGTGCCCGGTAGTTAACTTACATAGTTCAAGTGTCCGTAGGGAACATTCATAGTCCAAGTGCCCGCTAGGGAACCTACATAGTCTAAGTGCCCGCTAGGGAACCTACGTAGTCCAATTGCCCGCTAGGGAATCTACATAGTCCAAGGGCCCCGCTAGTTAAAGTAGATAGTCCAAGTGCTGCTAGTTAATCTACATAGTCCAAGGGCCCGCTAGTTAACCTACATAGTCCAAATACCCGCTAGTTAACCTAGATCGTCCAAGTGTCCGCTAGTTAACCTACATAGTCCAAGTGCCCGCTAGGGAACCTACATAGTCCAAGTGCCTGCTAGGGAACCTACATAGTCCAAGTGCCCGCTCTGGAACATACATAGTCCAAGTGCCCGCTAGGGAATCTACATAGTCCAAGGGCCCGTTGGTTAACCTACATAGTCCAAATACCCGCTAGTTAACCTAGATCGTCCAAGGGCCCGCTAGTTAACCTACATCGTCCAAGGGCCCGCTAGTTAACCTAGATAGTCCAATGCCCGCTAGTTAACCTACATAATCCAAGTGCACGCTAGGTAACCTAGACAGTTCAAGTGACCACTAGGTTGCCTACATAGTCCAAGTGCCCACTAGTTATCCTACATAGTCCAAGTGCTCACTAGTTAACCTAGATAGTCCAAGTGCCCGCTAGTTAACCTAGATAGACCAAGTGCCCGCTAGGGAACCTACCTAGTCCAGGTGCCCCATAGGGAACCTACATAGTCCAAGTGCTCGCTAGTTATAATAGATAGTCCAAGTACCCGCTAGGAAACGTACATAATCCAAGTGCCCGCTAGTTAACGTACATAGTCCAAGTGCCTGCTAGGTAACCTAGATAGTCCAAGTGCCCGATAGGAAACCTACATAGTCCAAGTGCCCGCTAGTTAACATAGATAGTCCAAGTACCCGCTAGGAAACATACATAGTCCAAGTGCCCGCTAGTTAACGTACATAGTCCAAGTGCCCGCTAGGTAACGTAGATAGTCCAAGTGCCCGCTAGGGAAAGTACATAGTTCAAGTGCCCGCTAGGTAACCTAGATAGTCCAAGTGCCCGCTAGTTAACCTACATATTCCAAGTGCCTGCTAGGTAACCTAGATAGTCCAAGTGCCCACTAGTTAACCTACATAGTCCAAGTTCTCCCTAGGTAACCTAGATAGTCCAAGGGCCCGCTAGGTAACCTATATTGTACCTAGTGTCCCCTAGTTAACCTACATTCTCCAAGTGCCCGCTAGGGAACCTACATAGTTCAAGTGCCCGCTCTGGAACATACATAGTCCAAGTGCCCGATAGGGAATCTACATAGTCCAAGGGCCCGCTAGTTAACGTAGATAGTCCAAGTACTGCTAGTTAATCTACATAGTCCAAGGGCCCGCTAGTTAACCTACATTGTCCAAGTACCCGCTAGTTAACCTAGATTGTCCTAGTGCCCGCTAGTTTACCTACATAGTCCAAGTTCTCCCTAGGTAACCTAGATAGTCCAAGGGCCCGCTAGGTAACCTACATTGTCCTAGTGTCCCCTAGTTAACCTACATTCTCCAAGTGCCTTCTAGGGAACCTACATAGTCCAAGTTCCCGTTAGTTAACCTAGATAGTCCAAGTGCCCGCTAGGTAACCTAGAAAGTCCAACAGCCCGGTAGGTAACCTACATACTCCAAGTACCCGCTAGGTGATGTAGATAGTTCAAGTGCCAGCTAGGTAACCTAGATAATCCAAGTGCCCGCTAGGTAACCTACAAAGTCTAAGTGCCCGCTAGGTAATCTATATAGTCCAAATGCCCGCTAGGGAGCCTATATAGTCCAAATGCCCGCTAGGTAACTTAGATAGTCCAAGGGCCCGCTAGGTAACCGACATAGTCCTAGTGCCCCCTAGTTAACATACATTCTACAAGTGCCCGATAGGGAACCTACATAGTCCAAGTGCCCGCTAGGTAACCTACATAGTCCAAATGCCCGCTAGTTAACCTACATAGTCCAAGTGCCCGATAGGGAACCTAGACAGTCCAAGTGCCCGCTAGGTTACCTGCATATTCCAAGTGCCCGTTCATTAACCTACATAGTCCAAGTGCCCGCTAGGTAACCAATATAGTCCAAATGCCCGCTAGGGGCCCTAATAGTCCAAATGCCCGCTAGTTAACCTTGATAGTCCAAGTGATCGCTAGTTAACCTAGATAGTCCAAGTGCCCGCTAGTTAAGCTAGATAGACCAAGTGCCCGCTAGGGAACCTATCTAGTCCAAGTACCCGCTAGGAAACGTACATAGTCCAAGTGCCCGCTAGGTAACGTACATAGTCCAAGTGCCCGCTAGGTAACGTACATAGTCCAAGTGCCCGCTAGGTAACCTAGATAGTCCAAGTGACCGCTAGTTAACCTACATAGTCCAAGTGCCTGCTAGGTAACCTAGATAGTCCAAGTGCCCACTAGTTAACCTATATAGTCCAGGTTCCCCCTAAGTAACCTAGAGAGTCCAAGGGTCCGCTAGGTAACCTACATTGTCCTAGTGCCCCCTAGTTAACCTACATTCTCCAAGTGCCCGATAGGGAACCTATATAATCAAGTGCCCGCTAGGGAACCTACATAGTGCAAGTGTCCGCTATTTAACCTAAGTAGTCCAAGGGCCCGTTAGTTAACATACATAGTCCAAGTGCCCGGTAGTTAACTTACATAGTTCAAGTGTCCGTAGGGAACATTCATAGTCCAAGTGCCCGCTAGGGAACCTACATAGTCTAAGTGCCCGCTAGGGAACCTACGTAGTCCAATTGCCCGCTAGGGAATCTACATAGTCCAAGGGCCCCGCTAGTTAAAGTAGATAGTCCAAGTGCTGCTAGTTAATCTACATAGTCCAAGGGCCCGCTAGTTAACCTACATAGTCCAAATACCCGCTAGTTAACCTAGATCGTCCAAGTGTCCGCTAGTTAACCTACATAGTCCATGTGCCCGCTAGGGAACCTACATAGTCCAAGTGCCTGCTAGGGAACCTACATAGTCCAAGTGCCCGCTCTGGAACATACATAGTCCAAGTGCCCGCTAGGGATCTACATAGTCCAAGGGCCCGTTGGTTAACCTACATAGTCCAAATGCCCGCTAGTTAACCTAGATCGTCCAAGGGCCCGCTAGTTAGCCTACATCGTCCAAGGGCCCGCTAGTTAACCTAGATAGTCCAATGCCCGCTAGTTAACCTACATAATCCAAGTGCACGCTAGGTAACCTAGACAGTTCAAGTGACCACTAGGTTGCCTACATAGTCCAAGTGCCCACTAGTTATCCTACATAGTCCAAGTGCTCACTAGTTAACCTAGATAGTCCAAGTGCCCGCTAGTTAACCTAGATAGACCAAGTGCCCGCTAGGGAACCTACCTAGTCCAGGTGCCCCATAGGGAACCTACATAGTCCAAGTGCTCGCTAGTTATAATAGATAGTCCAAGTACCCGCTAGGAAACGTACATAATCCAAGTGCCCGCTAGTTAACGTACATAGTCCAAGTGCCTGCTAGGTAACCTAGATAGTCCAAGTGCCCGATAGGAAACCTACATAGTCCAAGTGCCCGCTAGTTAACATAGATAGTCCAAGTACCCGCTAGGAAACATACATAGTCCAAGTGCCCGCTAGTTAACGTACATAGTCCAAGTGCCCGCTAGGTAACGTAGATAGTCCAAGTGCCCGCTAGGGAAAGTACATAGTTCAAGTGCCCGCTAGGTAACCTAGATAGTCCAAGTGCCCGCTAGTTAACCTACATATTCCAAGTGCCTGCTAGGTAACCTAGATAGTCCAAGTGCCCACTAGTTAACCTACATAGTCCAAGTTCTCCCTAGGTAACCTAGATAGTCCAAGGGCCCGCTAGGTAACCTATATTGTACCTAGTGTCCCCTAGTTAACCTACATTCTCCAAGTGCCCGCTAGGGAACCTACATAGTTCAAGTGCCCGCTCTGGAACATACATAGTCCAAGTGCCCGATAGGGAATCTACATAGTCCAAGGGCCCGCTAGTTAACGTAGATAGTCCAAGTACTGCTAGTTAATCTACATAGTCCAAGGGCCCGCTAGTTAACCTACATAGTCCAAGTACCCGCTAGTTAACCTAGATTGTCCTAGTGCCCGCTAGTTTACCTACATAGTCCAAGTTCTCCCTAGGTAACCTAGATAGTCCAAGGGCCCGCTAGGTAACCTACATTGTCCTAGTGTCCCCTAGTTAACCTACATTCTCCAAGTGCCTTCTAGGGAACCTACATAGTCCAAGTTCCCGTTAGTTAACCTAGATAGTCCAAGTGCCCGCTAGGTAACCTAGATAGTCCAACAGCCCGGTAGGTAACCTACATACTCCAAGTACCCGCTAGGTGATGTAGATAGTTCAAGTGCCAGCTAGGTAACCTAGATAATCCAAGTGCCCGCTAGGTAACCTACAAAGTCTAAGTGCCCGCTAGGTAATCTATATAGTCCAAATGCCCGCTAGGGAGCCTATATAGTCCAAATGCCCGCTAGGTAACTTAGATAGTCCAAGGGCCCGCTAGGTAACCTACATAGTCCTAGTGCCCCCTAGTTAACATACATTCTACAAGTGCCCGATAGGGAACCTACATAGTCCAAGTGCCCGCTAGGTAACCTACATAGTCCAAATGCCCGCTAGTTAACCTACATAGTCCAAGTGCCCGATAGGGAACCTAGACAGTCCAAGTGCCCGCTAGGTTACCTGCATATTCCAAGTGCCCGTTCGTTAACCTACATAGTCCAAGTGCCCGCTAGGTAACCAATATAGTCCAAATGCCCGCTAGGGGCCCTAATAGTCCAAATGCCCGCTAGTTAACCTAGATAGTCCAAGTGATCGCTAGTTAACCTAGATAGTCCAAGTGCCCGCTAGTTAACCTAGATAGACCAAGTGCCCGCTAGGGAACCTATCTAGTCCAAGTACCCACTAGGAAACGTACATAGTCCAAGTGCCCGCTAGGTAACGTACATAGTCCAAGTGCCCGCTAGGTAACGTACATAGTCCAAGTGCCCGCTAGGTAACCTAGATAGTCCAAGTGACCGCTAGTTAACCTACATAGTCCAAGTGCCTGCTAGGTAACCTAGATAGTCCAAGTGCCCACTAGTTAACCTATATAGTCCAGGTTCCCCCTAAGTAACCTAGAGAGTCCAAGGGTCCGCTAGGTAACCTACATTGTCCTAGTGCCCCCTAGTTAACCTACATTCTCCAAGTGCCCGATAGGGAACCTATATAATCAAGTGCCCGCTAGGGAACCTACATAGTGCAAGTGTCCGCTATTTAACCTAAGTAGTCCAAGGGCCTGTTAGTTAACATACATAGTCCAAGTGCCCGGTAGTTAACTTACATAGTTCAAGTGTCCGTAGGGAACATTCATAGTCCAAGTGCCCGCTAGGGAACCTACATAGTCTAAGTGCCCGCTAGGGAACCTACGTAGTCCAATTGCCCGCTAGGGAATCTACATAGTCCAAGGGCCCCGCTAGTTAAAGTAGATAGTCCAAGTGCTGCTAGTTAATCTACATAGTCCAAGGGCCCGCTAGTTAACCTACATAGTCCAAATACCCGCTAGTTAACCTAGATCGTCCAAGTGTCCGCTAGTTAACCTAGATCGTCCAAGTGTCCGCTAGTTAACCTACATAGTCCAAGTGCCCGCTAGGGAACCTACATAGTCCAAGTGCCTGCTAGGGAACCTACATAGTCCAAGTGCCCGCTCTGGAACATACATAGTCCAAGTGCCCGCTAGGGAATCTACATAGTCCAAGGGCCCGTTGGTTAACCTACATAGTCCAAATACCCGCTAGTAAACCTAGATCGTCCAAGGGCCCGCTAGTTAACCTACATCGTCCAAGGGCCCGCTAGTTAACCTAGATAGTCCAATGCCCGCTAGTTAACCTACATAATCCAAGTGCACGCTAGGTAACCTAGACAGTTCAAGTGACCACTAGGTTACCTACATAGTCCAAGTGCCCACTAGTTATCCTACATAGTCCAAGTGCTCACTAGTTAACCTAGATAGTCCAAGTGCCCGCTAGTTAACCTAGATAGACCAAGTGCCCGCTAGGGAACCTACCTAGTCCAGGTGCCCCATAGGGAACCTACATAGTCCAAGTGCCCGCTAGTTAACATAGATAGTCCAAGTACCCGCTAGGAAACGTACATAGTCCAAGTGCCTGCTAGGTAACCTAGATAGTCCAAGTGCCCACTCGTTAACCTACATAGTCAAAGTTCCCCATAGATAACCTAGATCGTCCAAGTACCCGCTAGTTAACCTAAATAGTCAATGGGCCCGCTAGTTAACCTACATAGTGCAAGAGCCCGCTAGCTAACCTAGATAATCCAAGTGCCCGCTAGTTAACCTTGATCGTCCAAGTGCCCGCTAGTTAACCTACGTAGTCGAAGTGCCCGGTAGTTAACTTACATAGTTCAAGTGTCCGTAGGGAACATTCATAGTCCAAGTGCCCGCTAGGGAATCTACATAGTCCAAGTGCCCGCTAGGGAACCTACGTAGTCCAAGTGTCCGCTAGGGAATCTACATAGTCCAAGGGCGCACTAGTTAACCTACATAGTCCAAATACCCGCTAGTTAACCTAGATCGTCCAAGTGTCCGCTAGTTAACCTACATAGTCCAAGTGCCCGCTAGGGAACCTACATAGTCCAAGTGCCCGCTCTGGAACATACATAGTCCAAGTGCCCACTAGGGAATCTACATAGTCCAAGGGCCCGCTAGTTAACGTAGATAGTCCATGTTCCGCTAGTTAATCTACATAGTCCAAGGGCCCGTTAGTTAACTTACATAGTCCAAATACCTGCTAGTTAACCTAGATCGTCCAAGGGCCCGCTAGTTAACCTACATCGTCCAAGGGCCCGCTAGTTAACCTAGATAGTCCAAGTGCCCGCTAGTTAACCTACATAATCCAAGTGCCCGCTAGGGAACCTAGAGAGTTCAAGTGACCACTAGGTTACCTACATAGTCCAAGTGCCCGCTAGTTATCCTAGATAGTCCAAGTGCTCACTAGTTAACCTAGATAGTGCAAGTGCCTGCTAGTTAACCTAGATAGACCAAGTGCCCGCTAGGGAACCTACCTAGTCCAGTTGCCCCATAGGGAACCTACATAGTCTAGTGCCCGCTAGTTAACATAGATAGTCTAAGTACCCGCTAGGAAACGTACATAGTCGAAGTGCCCGCTAGTTAACGTACATAGTCCAAGTGCCTGCTAGGTAACCTAGATAGTCCAAGTGCCCACTAGTTAACCTACATAGTCAAAGTTCCCCATAGATAACCTAGATCGTCCAAGTACCCGCTAGTTAACCTAAATAGTCAATGGGCCCGCTAGTTAACCTACATAGTGCAAGAGCCCGCTAGCTAACCTAGATAATCCAAGTGCCCTCTAGTTAACCTATATTGTCCAAGTGCCCGCTAGTTAACCTAGATCGTCCAAGGGACCGCTAGTTAACCTAAGTAGTCCAAGGGCCCGTTAGTTAACATACATAGTCCAAGTGCCCGGTAGTTAACTTACATAGTTCAAGTGTCCGTAGGGAACATTCATAGTCCAAGTGCCCGCTAGGGAATCTACATAGTCCAAGTGCCCGCTAGGGAACCTACGTAGTCCAAGTGTCCGCTAGGGAATCTACATAGTCCAAGGGCCCGCTAGTTAACCTACATAGTCCAAATACCCGCTAGTTAACCTAGATCGTCCAAGTGTCCGCTAGTTAACCTACATAGTCCAAGTGCCCGCTAGGGAACCTACATAGTCCAAGTGCCCGCTCTGGAACATACATAGTCCAAGTGCCCACTAGGGAATCTACATAGTCCAAGGGCCCGTTAGTTAACGTAGATAGTCCATGTTCCGCTAGTTAATCTACATAGTCCAAGGGCCCGTTAGTTAACCTACATAGTCCAAATACCCGCTAGTTAACCTAGATCGTCCAAGGACCCTCTAGTTAACCTACATCGTCCAAGGGCCCGCTAGTTAACCTAGATAGTCCAAGTGCCCGCTAGTTAACCTACATAATCCAAGTGCCCGCTAGGTAACCTAGACAGTTCAAGTGACCACTAGGTTACCTACATAGTCCAAGTGCCCGCTAGTTATCCTAGATAGTCCAAGTGGTCACTAGTTAACCTAGATAGTCCAAGTGCCTGCTAGTTAACCTAGATAGACCAAGTGCCCGCTAGGGAACCTACCTAGTCCAGGTGCCCCATAGGGAACCTACATAGTCTAGTGCCCGCTAGTTAACATAGATAGTCTAAGTACCCGCTAGGAAACGTACATAGTCGAAGTGCCCGCTAGTTAACGTACATAGTTCAAGTGCCCGCTACGTAAGGTAGATAGTCCAAGTGCCCGCTAGGGAACGTACATAGTCCAAGTGCCCTCTATATAACCTAGATAGTCCAAGTGCCCGCTAGTTAACCTACATAGTCCAAGTGCCTGTTAGTTAACTTTGATAGTCCAAGTGCCCACTAGTTAACCTACATAGTCAAAGTTCCCCCTAGGTAACCTAGATCGTCCAAGTGCCCGCTAGTTAACCTAAATAGTCAATGGGCCCGCTAGTTAACCTACATAGTGCAAGAGCCCGCTAGCTAACCTAGATAATTCATGTGCCCGCTAGTTAACCTATATCGTCCATGTTCCCGCTAGTTAACCTAGATCGTCGAAGTGCCCGCTAGTTAACCTACATTGTCAATGGGCCCGCCAGTTAACCTACATAGTGCAAGAGCCCGCTAGTTAACCTAGGTAGTCCAAGTGTCCGCTAGTTAACCTACATAGTCCACGTGCCAGTTAGCTAACCTAGATAGTTCAAGGGCCTGCTAGTTGACCTACATAGTCCAAGTGCCCGCTAGGGAACCTTCATAGTTCAAGTGCCAGCTAGGTAACCTAGACTGTCCAAGTGCCCGCTAGGTTACCTACATAGTCCAAGTGCCAGTTCGTTAACCTAGATAGTCCAAGTGCCCGCTAGGAAACCTACATAGTCCAAGGGCCCGCTAGGTAACCTAGATAGTCCAAGTGCCCGCTAGGTAACTTACATTGTCCAAGTTCCCACTAGGTAACGTAGATACTCAAAGTGCCCGTTACCTAACCTAGAGTGTCCAAGTGCCCGCTAAGCAACTAACATAGTCCAAGTGGCCATTCGTTAATCTATATAGTCCAAGTGCCCGCTAGGTAACCTAGATAGTCCAAGGGCCCTCTAGTAAACCTACATAGTCCAAGGGTTCACTTGTTAACTTTGATAGTCCAAGTGCCTGCTAGTTAACCTAGATCGTCCAAGTGCCCCCTAGTTAACCTAGATTGTCCAAGTGCCCCCTAGTTAGCCTACATAGTCCATGTTCCAGCTAGTTAACCTAGATCGTCTAAGTGCCTGCTAGTTAACCTAGATAATCCAAGTGCCCGCTAGTTAGCCTCCATAGTCCAAGTGCCCGTTTGGTAACCTAGATAGTCCAAGTGCACTTTAGGGAACCTAGATAGTCCAAGGGCCCGCTAGTAAACCTACAAAGTCCATGGGCCCGCTAGTTAACCTTCAGTGTGCAAGTGTCCGCTACTTAACCTACATATTCCAAGTGCCCGCCAGTTAACCTACACAATCTAAGTGCCCGTTGGCTAACCTAGATGGTCCAAGGGACCGCTAGTTCACCTACATAGTCCAAGTGCCCCTCTAGTTAACCTAGATAGTCCAAGTGCCTGCTAGGTAACCAACATAGTGCAAGTGTCCGCTAGTTAACCTACATATTCCAATTGCCCGCTAGTTAACATATATAGTCCAAGTGCCTGCTAGGTAAGGTACATAGTCCAAGTGCCCGCTAGGTAACCTACATACTGCAAATTCCCGCTAGTTAACCTAGATAGTTCAAGTACCCGCTAGGTAACCTAGATCGTCCAAGGGCCCCCTAGTTAGCCTACATAGTCCAAGTGCCCGCTAGTTATCCTACATTATCTAAGTGCCCGTTGGCTAACCTAGATAGTCCAAGGGCCCGCTAGTTGACCTACATAGTCCAAGTGCCAGCTAGGTAACCTGGATAGTACAAGTGCCCTCTAGGGAACCTAGATAGTCAAAGTGCCTGCTAGGTAACCTAGATAGTCCAAGAGCCCGCTAGGTAACCTACATAGTTCAAGTGCCCTTTAGTTAACCTATATAGTCAAAGTGCCTGCCATGTAACCTAGATAGTCCAAGTGCCTGCTAGGCAACATACATAGTCCAAGTGCCCGTTAGTTAACCTAGATAGTCAAAGTGCCTGCTAGGTAACCTAGATAGTCCAAGTGCCCGCTAGCTAACCTACATAGTCCAAGTGCCCGCTAGGTTACCTAAATAGTCCAAAAGCCCGCTAGGGAATCTACATAGTCCAAATGCCCGCTAGTTAACCTAGATAGTCCAAGTGCCTGCTAGTATACCTACATAATCCATGGGCCCGCTAGTTAACCTACATAGTGCAAGGGCCCGCTAGTTAACCTACATCGTCTAAGGGCCCGCTAGTTAACCTAGATAGTCCAAGTGCCCGCTAGTTAACCTACATAGTCTAAGTGCCCGCTAGTTAAACTAGATAGATAAAGTGCCCGCTAGGGAACTTTTCTGGTCCAAGAACCGACTAGGAAACGTACATAGTCCAAGTGCCCGCTAGGTAACCAATATAGTCCAAATGCCCACTAGGGGCCCTAATAGTCCAAATGCCCGCTAGTTAACCTAGATAGTCCAAGTGCCCGCTAGGTAACATACATAGTCCAAGTGCCCGCTAGGTAACGTAGATATTCCAAGTGCCCGCTAGGGAAAGTCATAGTCCAAGAGCCCACTAGGAAACCTAGATAGTCCAAGGGCCCGCTAGGTAACCTACATTGTTCTAGTGCCCCCTAGTTAACCTACATTCTCCAAGTGCCCGATAGGGAACCTACATAGTCCAAGTGCCCGCTAGGTAACCTACATAATCCAAATGCCCGCTAGTTAACTTACATAGTCCAAGAGCCCGATAGGGAACCTACATAATCCAATTGCCCGCTAGGGAACCTACATACTCCAAGTGCCCGCTAGGTAACCTACATAGTCCAAATGCCCGCTAGTTAACCTACATAGTCCAAGTGCCCGATAGGGAACCTATATAATCCAAGTGCCCGCTAGGGAACCTACATAGTCCAAGTGCCCGCTAGGTAACCTACATAGTCCAAATGCCCACTAGTTAACCTACATAGTCCAAGTGCAATATAGGGAACCTACATAATCCAAGTGCCCGCTTGGGAACCTACATAGTCCAAGTGCTCCTTAGATAACCTACATAGTCCATGGGTCCGCTGGTTAACCTACATATTCCAAGTGCCCGCTAGTAAACCCACATAATCTAAGTGCCCGTTAGCTAACCTAGATAGTCCAAGGGCCCGCTAGTTGACCTACTTAGTCCAAGTGCCCGCTAGGTAACCTAGACAGTCCAAGTGCCCGCTAGTTAACCTACATAGTCCAAGTGCCCGATAGGGAACCTAGATAGTCCAAGGGTCCTTTAGTTAACTTACATAGTCCAAGTGCCCGTTAGTTAACCTAGATTGTCAAAGTGCCTGCTAGGTAACCTAGATATCCCAAGTGCCCACTAAGTAACCTACATAGCACAAGTTCCCGCTAGGTAACCTAAATTGTCCAAATGCCCGCTAGGGAATCTACATAGTCCAAGTGCCCGCTAGTTAACCTAGATAGTCCAAGTGCCTGCTAGTAAACCTACATATTCCATGGGCCCGCTAGTTAACCTACATAGTGCAACGGCCCGCTAGTTAACCTAGATCGCGCAAGTGTCCGCTAGTTAACCTACATAGTCCTAGTGCCCGCTAGGGATCCGTCATAATCCAAGTGCCCGCTAGGTAACCTAGATAGTCCAAGTGCCCGCTAGTAAACCTAGATAGTCCTAGTGCCCGTTAGTTAACCTAGATATTCCAAGTGCCCACTAGGGGACGTACATAGTCCAAGTGCCCGCTAGGTAACCTAGATAGTCCAAGTGCCCGCAGGGATCCTTCATAATCCAAGTGCCTGCTAGGCAACCTAGATAGTCCAAGTTCCCGCTAGGTAACCTAGATAGTCCAAGTGCCCGTTAACTAACCTAGATAGTCCATGTTCCCCCTAAGCAACCTACATAGTCCAAGTGCCCGTTAGTTAACCTAGAATTCCAAGAGCCCGCTATTTAACCTAGACTGTCCAAGTGCCCGCTAGGTTACCTGCATAGTCCAAGTGCCCGTTCGTTAACATAGATAGTCCAAGTGCCCGCTAGGGAACCTATATAGTCCAAGTGCTGTCTAGGTAACCTAGAAAGTCCAAGGGCCCGCTAGTTAACCTACATAGACCAAGGGCTCGCTTGTTAACTTTGATAGTCCAAGTGCCCCTTAGTTAACCTAGACCGTTCAAGTGCCCGCTAGTTAACCTAGATCGTCCAAGTACTGGCTAGTTAACCTACATAGTCAAGGGCCCACTAGTTAACCTAGATTGTCCAAGTGTCCTCTATTTAACCTACATAGTCCAAGTGCCTGCTAGGTAACCTACATAGTGTAAGTGTGTGCTAGGTAAACTACATAGTCCAAGTGCCTGCTAGGTAACCTAGACAATCCAAGGGCCTGCTAGTTAACCTACATAGTCCAAGTGCCCGCTAGGTAACCTACATAGTGCAAGTGTCCGCTAGTTAACCTACATAGTCCAAGCGCCCGCTAGTTAACCTAGATTGTCCAAGTGCACGCTAGTTAACCTACATAGTCCAAGGGCCCGCTAGTTAACCTAGACAGTCCAAGTGCCCGCTAGTTAACCCACATAGTCCAAGTGCCCGCTAGGTAACCTAGACAGTTCAAGTGACCACTAGGTTACTTACATAGTCCAAGTGCCTGTTCGTTAACCTACATAGTCCAAGTGCCCGCTATTTAACCTAGATCATCCAAGTGCACGCTAGTTAACCTAGATAGTCCACGTGCCCGCTAGTTAACCTAGATAGACCAAGTGCCCGCTAGGGAACCTACCTCGTCTAAGTGCCCGCTAGGGAACCTATATAGTCCAAGTGCTATCTAGGTAACCTAGATAGTCCAAGGGCCCGCTAGATAACCTACATTGTCCAAGGGCCCGCAAGTTAACCTAGATAGTCCAAGTGCCCGCTAGTTAACCTACATAATCCAAGAGCCCGCTAGGTAACCTAGACAGTTCAAGTGACCACTAGGTTACTTACATAGTCCAAGTGGCTGTTCGTTAACATACATAGTCCAAGTGCCCGCTAGTTAACCTAGATCCTCCAAGTGCACGCTAGTTAACATACATAGTCCAAGGGCCCGCTAGTTAACCTACATAGTCCAAGGGCCCGCTAGTTAACCTACATCGTCCAAGGGTCTGCAAGTTAACCTAGATAGTCCTAGTGCCCGTTAGTTAACCTACATAGTCCAAGTGCCCGCTAGGTAACCTAGACAGTTCAAGTGACCACTAGGTTACTTACATAGTCCAAGTGCCTGTTCGTTAACCTACATAGTCCAAGTGCCCGCTAAGTAACCTATATAGTCCAAATGCCCGCTAGGGACCCTAATAGTCCAAGAGCCCGCTAGTTATGCTAGATAGTCCAAGTGCTCGCTAGTTAACCTTGATAGTCCACGTGCCCGCTAGATAACCTAGATAGACCAAGTGCCTGCTAGGGAACCTACCTAGTCCAAGTGCCCGCTAGGGAACCTATATAGTCCAAGTGCTATCTAGGTAACCTAGATAGTCCAAGGGCCCGCTAGATAACCTACATCATCCAAGGGCCTGCAAGTTAACCTAGATAGTCCAAGTGCCTGCTAGTTAACCTACATAGTCCAAGTGCCCGCTAGGTAACCTAGACAGTTCAAGTGACCACTAGGTTACTTACATAGTCCAAGTGCCTGTTCGTTAACCTACATAGTCCAAGTGCCCGCTAGTTAACCTAGATCGTCCAAGTGCACGCTAGTTAGCCTACATAGTCCAAGGGCCCGCTAGTTAACCTACATAGTTCAAGGGCCCGCTAGTTAACCTACATCGTCCAAGGGCCTGCAAGTTAACCTAGATAGTCCGAGTGCCCGCTAGGTAACCTAGACAGTTCAAGCGACCACTAGGTTACTTACATAGTCCAAGTGCCTGTTCGTTAAACTACATAGTCCAAGTGCCCGCTAGGTAACCTATATAGTCTAAATGCCCGCTAGGGACCCTAATAGTCCAAGTGCCCGCTGGTTATCCTAGATAATCCAAGTGCTCGCTAGTTAACCTAGATACTCCAAGTGTCCGCTAGTTAACCTAGATAGACCAAGTGCCCGCTAGGGAACCTACCTAGTCCAAGTGCCCGATAGGGAACTTACATAGTCCAAGGCCTGCTAGGGAACCTACATAGTCCAAGTGCCTGTTAGTTAACCTAGATAGTACAAGTGCCCGCTAGGTAACCTAGATCGTCCAAGTGCACGCTAGTTAACCTACATAGTCCAAGGGCCCGCTAGTTAACCTACATAGTCCAAGGGCCCGCTAGTTAACCTACATCATCCAAGGGTCTGCAAGTTAACCTAGATAGTCCAAGTGCCCGTTAGTTAACCTACATAGTTCAAGTGCCCGCTAGGTAACCTAGACAGTTCAAGTGACCACTAGGTTACTTACATAGTCCAAGTGCCTGTTCGTTAACCTACATTGACCAAGTGCCCGCTAGGTAACCTATGTAGTCCAAATGCCCGCTAGGGACCCTAATAGTCCAAGTGCCCGCTAGTTATCCTAGATAGTCCAAATGCTCGCTAGTTAACCTTGATAGTCCACGTGCCCGCTAGTTAACCTAGATAGACCAAGTGCCCGCTAGGGAACCTACCTAATCCAAGTGCCCTCTAGGGAACCTATATAGTCCAAGTGCTATCTAGGTAACCTAGATAGTCCAAGGGCCCGCTAGATAACCTACATCGTCCAAGGGCCCGCAAGTTAACCTAGATTGTCCAAGTGCCAGCTAGTTAACCTACATAGTCCACGTGCCCGCTAGGTAACCTAGACAGTTCAAGTGACCACTAGGTTACTTACATAGTCCAAGTGCCTGTTCGTTAACCTACATAGTCCAAGTGCCCGCTAGTTAACCTAGATCGTCCAAGTGCACGCTAGTTAACCTACATAGTCCAAGGGCCCGCTAGTTAACCTACATAGTTCAAGGGCCCGCTAGTTAACCTACATCGTCCAAGGGCCTGCAAGTTAATCTAGATAGTCCGAGTGCCCGCTAGGTAACCTAGACAGTTCAAGCGACCACTAGGTTACTTACATAGTCCAAGTGCCTGTTCGTTAACCTACATAGTCCAAGTGCCCGCTAGGTAACCTATATAGTCCAAATGCCCGCTAGGGACCCTAATAGTCCAAGTGCCCGCTAGTTATCCTAGATAATCCAAGTGCTCGCTAGTTAACCTAGATAGTCCAAGTGTCCGCTAGTTAGCCTAGATAGACCAAGTGCCCGCTAGGGAACCTACCTAGTCCAAGTGCCCGATAGGGAACTTACATAGTCCAAGGCCTGCTAGGGAACCTACATAGTCCAAGTGCCTGTTAGTTAACCTAGATAGTACAAGTGCCCGCTAGGTAACCTAGATCGTCCAAGTGCACGCTAGTTAACCTACATAGTCCAAGGGCCCGCTAGTTAACCTACATAGTCCAAGGGCCCGCTAGTTAACCTACATCATCCAAGGGTCTGCAAGTTAACCTAGATAGTCCAAGTGCCCGTTAGTTAACCTACATAGTTCAAGTGCCCGCTAGGTAACCTAGACAGTTCAAGTGACCACTAGGTTACTTACATAGTCCAAGTGCCTGTTCGTTAACCTACATAGACCAAGTGCCCGCTAGGTAACCTATGTAGTCCAAATGCCCGCTAGGGACCCTAATAGTCCAAGTGCCCGCTAGTTATCCTAGATAGTCCAAATGCTCGCTAGTTAACCTTGATAGTCCACGTGCCCGCTAGTTAACCTAGATAGACCAAGTGCCCGCTAGGGAACCTACCTAATCCAAGTGCCCTCTAGGGAACCTATATAGTCCAAGTGCTATCTAGGTAACCTAGATAGTCCAAGGGCCCGCTAGATAACCTACATCGTCCAAGGGCCCGCAAGTTAACCTAGATTGTCCAAGTGCCAGCTAGTTAACCTACATAGTCCACGTGCCCGCTAGGTAACCTAGACAGTTCAAGTGACCACTAGGTTACTTACATAGTCCAAGTGCCTGTTCGTTAACCTACATAGTCCAAGTGCCCGCTAGTTAACCTAGATCGTCCAAGTGCACGCTAGTTAACCTACATAGTCCAAGGGCCCGCTAGTTAACCTACATAGTTCAAGGGCCCGCTAGTTAACCTACATCGTCCAAGGGCCTGCAAGTTAACCTAGATAGTCCGAGTGCCCGCTAGGTAACCTAGACAGTTCAAGCGACCACTAGGTTACTTACATAGTCCAAGTGCCTGTTCGTTAACCTACATAGTCCAAGTGCCCGCTAGGTAACCTATATAGTCCAAATGCCCGCTAGGGACCCTAATAGTCCAAGTGCCCGCTAGTTATCCTAGATAATCCAAGTGCTCGCTAGTTAACCTAGATAGTCCAAGTGTCCGCTAGTTAGCCTAGATAGACCAAGTGCCCGCTAGGGAACCTACCTAGTCCAAGTGCCCGATAGGGAACTTACATAGTCCAAGGCCTGCTAGGGAACCTACATAGTCCAAGTGCCTGTTAGTTAACCTAGATAGTACAAGTGCCCGCTAGGTAACCTAG
Source organism: Tenrec ecaudatus (assembly GCF_050624435.1). Taxonomy (NCBI): domain Eukaryota; kingdom Metazoa; phylum Chordata; class Mammalia; order Afrosoricida; family Tenrecidae; genus Tenrec; species Tenrec ecaudatus. Next base: position 415,978 of record NW_027459036.1, read on the forward strand.
ATCGTCCAAGTGCACGCTAGTTAACCTACATAGTCCAAGGGCCCGCTAGTTAACCTACATAGTCCAAGGGCCCGCTAGTTAACCTACATCATCCAAGGGTCTGCAAGTTAACCTAGATAGTCCAAGTGCCCGTTAGTTAACCTACATAGTCCAAGTGCCCGCTAGGTAACCTAGACAGTTCAAGTGACCACTAGGTTACTTACATAGTCCAAGTGCCTGTTCGTTAACCTACATAGACCAAGTGCCCGCTAGGTAACCTATGTAGTCCAAATGCCCGCTAGGGACCCTAATAGTCCAAGTGCCCGCTAGTTATCCTAGATAGTCCAAGTGCTCGCTAGTTAACCTTGATAGTCCACGTGCCCGCTAGTTAACCTAGATAGACCAAGTGCCCGCTAGGGAACCTACCTAATCCAAGTGCCCTCTAGGGAACCTATATAGTCCAAGTGCTATCTAGGTAACCTAGATAGTCCAAGGGCCCGCTAGATAACCTACATCGTCCAAGGGCCCGCAAGTTAACCTAGATTGTCCAAGTGCCCGCTAGTTAACCTACATAGTCCAAGTGCCCGCTAGGTAACCTAGACAGTTCAAGTGACCACTAGGTTACTTACATAGTCCAAGTGCCTGTTCGTTAACCTACATAGTCCAAGTGCCCGCTAGTTAACCTAGATCGTCCAAGTGCACGCTAGTTAACCTACATAGTCCAAGGGCCCGCTAGTTAACCTACATAGTTCAAGGGCCCGCTAGTTAACCTACATCGTCCAAGGGCCTGCAAGTTAACCTAGATAGTCCGAGTGCCCGCTAGGTAACCTAGACAGTTCAAGCGACCACTAGGTTACTTACATAGTCCAAGTGCCTGTTCGTTAACCTACATAGTCCAAGTGCCCGCTAGGTAACCTATATAGTCCAAATGCCCGCTAGGGACCCTAATAGTCCAAGTGCCCGCTAGTTATCCTAGATAATCCAAGTGCTCGCTACTTAACCTAGATAGTCCAAGTGTCCGCTAGTTAGCCTAGATAGACCAAGTGCCCGCTAGGGAACCTACCTAGTCCAAGTGCCCGATAGGGAACTTACATAGTCCAAGGCCTGCTAGGGAACCTACATAGTCCAAGTGCCTGTTAGTTAACCTAGATAGTACAAGTGCCCGCTAGTTAACCTAGATAGTCCAAGTGCCTGCTAGTATACCTACATAATCCATGGGCCCGCTAGTTAACCTACATAGTGCAAGGGCCCGCTAGTTAACCTACATCGTCTAAGGGCCCGCTAGTTAACGTAGATAGTCCAAGTGCCCGCTAGTTAACCTGCATAGTCTAAGTGCCCGCTAGGTAACCTAGACAGTTCAAGTGACCAATAGGTTACCTACATAATCCAAGTGCCCGTTCGTTAACCTACATAGTCCAAGTACCCGCTAGGTACCCAATATAGTCCAAATGCCCGCTAGGGGCCCTAATAGTCCAAATGCCCGCTAGTTAACCTAGATAGTCCAAGTGCTCGCTAGTTAACCTAGATAATCCAAGTGCCCGCTAGTTAACCTAGATAGATAAAGTGCCCGCTAGGGAACCTATCTAGTCCAAGAACCGGCTAGGAAACGTACATAGTCCAAGTGCCCGCTAGGTAACATACATAGTCCAAGTGCCCGCTAGGTAACGTAGATATTCCAAGTGCCCGCTAGGGAAGTACATAGTCCAAGTGCCCGCTAGGAAACCTAGATAGTCCAAGGGCCCGCTAGGTAACCTACATTGTTCTAGTGACCCCTAGTTAACCTACATTCTCCAAGTGCCCGATAGGGAACCTACATAGTCCAAGTGCCCGCTAGGTAACCTACATAGTCCAAATGCCCGCTAGTTAACCTACATAGTACAAGTGCCCGATAAGTCACCTACATAATCCAATTGCCCGCTAGGGAACCTACATACTCCAAGTGCCCGCTAGGTAACCTACATAGTCCAAATGCCGGCTAGTTAACCTACATAGTCCAAGTGCCCGATCGGGAGCCTATATAATCCAAGTGCCGGCTAGGGAACCTACATAGTCCAAGTGCCCGCTAGGTAACCTACATAGTCCAAATGCCCACTAGTTAACCTACATAGTCCAAGTGCAATATAGGGAACCTACATAATCCAAGTGCCCGCTAGGGAACCTACATAGTCCAAGTGCTCGTTAGGTAACCTACATAGTCCATTGGCCCACTGGTTAACCTACATATTCCAAGTGCCCGCTAGTAAACCCACATAATCTAAGTGCCCGTTAGCTAACCTAGATAGTCCAAGGGCCCGCTAGTTGACCTACATAGTCCAAGTGCCCGCTAGGTAACCTAGACAGTCCAAGTGCCCGCTAATTAACCTACATAGTCCAAGTGCCCGATAGGGAACCTAGATAGTCCAAGTGTCCTCTAGTTAACTTACATAGTCCAAGTGTCCGTTAGTTAACCTAGATAGTCAAAGTGCCTGCTAGGTAACCTAGATATTCCAAGTGCCCACTAGGTAACCTACATAGTACAAGTTCCCGCTAGGTAACCTAAATAGTCCAAATGCCCGCTAGGGAATCTACAGAGTCCAAGTGCCCGCTAGTTAACCTAGATAGTCCAAGTGCCTGCTAGTAAACCTACATAATCCATGGGCCCGCTAGTTAACCTACATAGTGCAACGGCCCGCTACTTAACCTAGATCGCGCAAGTGTCCGCTAGTTAACCTACATAGTCCTAGTGCCCGTTAGGGATCCTTCATAATCCAAGTACCCGCTAGGTAACCTAGATAGTCCAAGTGCCCGCTAGTAAACCTAGATAGTCCTAGTGCCCGTTAGTTAACCTAGATATTCCAAGTGCCCACTAGGGGACGTACATAGTCCAAGTGCCCGCTAGGTAACCTAGATAGTCCAAGTGCCCGCAGGGATCCTTCATAATCCAAGTGCCTGCTAGGCAACCTAGATAGTCCAAGTTCCCGCTAGGTAACCTAGATAGTCCAAGTGCCCGTTAACTAACCTAGATAGTCCATGTTCCCCCTAGGCAACCTACATAGTCCAAGTGCCCGTTAGTTAACCTAGAATTCCAAGAGCCCGCTATTTAACCTAGACTGTCCAAGTGCCCGCTAGGTTACCTGCATAGTCCAAGTGCCCGTTCGTTAACATAGATAGTCCAAGTGCCCGCTAGGGAACCTATATAGTCCAAGTGCTATCTAGGTAACCTAGAAAGTCCAAGGGCCCGCTAGTTAACCTACATAGACCAAGGGCTCGCTTGTTAACTTTGATAGTCCAAGTGCCCCTTAGTTAACCTAGATCGTTCAAGTGCCCGCTAGTTAACCTAGATCGTCCAAGTACTGGCTAGTTAACCTACATAGTCAAGGGCCCACTAGTTAACCTAGATTGTCCAAGTGTCCTCTATTTAACCTACATAGTCCAAGTGCCCGCTAGGTAACCTACATAGTGTAAGTGTGTGCTAGGTAAACTACATAGTCCAAGTGCCCGCTAGTTAACATAGATAGTCCAAGTGCCCTCTAGGGAAGGTACATATTCCAAGTGCCCGCTAGGTAACCTAGAGAGTGCAAGTACCCGCTAGTTAACCAACATAGTCCAAGTGCCTGCTAGGTAACCTAGACAATCCAAGGGCCTGCTAGTTAACCTACATAGTCCAAGTGCCCGCTAGGTAACCTACATAGTGCAAGTGTCCGCTAGTTAACCTACATAGTCCAAGCGCCCGCTAGTTACCATACATAGTCCAAGTACCCGCTAGTTAACTTACATAGTTCAAGTGTCCGTAGGGAACATACATAGTCCAAGTGCCCGCTAGGGAACCTACGTAGTCCAAGTACCCGCTAGTTAACCTAGATTGTCCAAGTGCACGCTAGTTAACCTACATAGTCCAAGGGCCCGCTAGTTAACCTAGATAGTCCAAGTGCCCGCTAGTTAACCCACATAGTCCAAGTGCCCGCTAGGTAACCTAGACAGTTCAAGTGACCACTAGGTTACTTACATAGTCCAAGTGCCTGTTCGTTAACCTACATAGTCCAAGTGCCCGCTATTTAACCTAGATCGTCCAAGTGCACGCTAGTTAACCTAGATAGTCCACGTGCCCGCTAGTTAACCTAGATAGACCAAGTGCCCGCTAGGGAACCTACCTCGTCTAAGTGCCCGCTAGGGAACCTATATAGTCCAAGTGCTATCTAGGTAACCTAGATAGTCCAAGGGCCCGCTAGATAACCTACATCGTCCAAGGGCCCGCAAGTTAACCTAGATAGTCCAAGTGCCCGCTAGTTAACCTACATAATCCAAGTGCCCGCTAGGTAACCTAGACAGTTCAAGTGACCACTAGGTTACTTACATAGTCCAAGTGCCTGTTCGTTAACCTACATAGTCCAAGTGCCCGCTAGTTAACCTAGATCGTCCAAGTGCACGCTAGTTAACCTACATAATCCAAGGGCCCACTAGTTAACCTACATAGTCCAAGGGCCCGCTAGTTAACCTACATCGTCCAAGGGTCTGCAAGTTAACCTAGATAGTCCTAGTGCCCGTTAGTTAACCTACATAGTCCAAGTGCCCGCTAGGTAACCTAGACAGTTCAAGTGACCACTAGGTTACTTACATAGTCCAAGTGCCTGTTCGTTAACCTACATAGTCCAAGTGCCCGCTAGGTAACCTATATAGTCCAAATGCCCGCTAGGGACCCTAATAGTCCAAGTGCCCGCTAGTTATGCTAGATAGTCCAAGTGCTCGCTAGTTAACCTTGATAGTCCACGTGCCCGCTAGATAACCTAGATAGACCAAGTGCCCGCTAGGGAACCTACCTAGTCCAAGTGCCCGCTAGGGAACCTATATAGTCCAAGTGCTATCTAGGTAACCTAGATAGTCCAAGGGCCCGCTAGATAACCTACATCATCCAAGGGCCTGCAAGTTAACCTAGATAGTCCAAGTGCCCGCTAGTTAACCTACATAGTCCAAGTGCCCGCTAGGTAACCTAGACAGTTCAAGTGACCACTAGGTTACTTACAAAGTCCAAGTGCCTGTTCGTTAACCTACATAGTCCAAGTGCCCGCTAGTTAACCTAGATCGTCCAAGTGCACGCTAGTTAGCCTACATAGTCCAAGGGCCCGCTAGTTAACCTACATAGTTCAAGGGCCCGCTAGTTAACCTACATCGTCCAAGGGCCTGCAAGTTAACCTAGATAGTCCGAGTGCCCGCTAGGTAACCTAGACAGTTCAAGCGACCACTAGGTTACTTACATAGTCCAAGTGCCTGTTCGTTAAACTACATAGTCCAAGTGCCCGCTAGGTAACCTATATAGTCCAAATGCCCGCTAGGGACCCTAATAGTCCAAGTGCCCGCTAGTTATCCTAGATAATCCAAGTGCTCGCTAGTTAACCTAGATACTCCAAGTGTCCGCTAGTTAACCTAGATAGACCAAGTGCCCGCTAGGGAACCTACCTAGTCCAAGTGCCCGATAGGGAACTTACATAGTCCAAGGCCTGCTAGGGAACCTACATCGTCCAAGTGCCTGTTAGTTAACCTAGATAGTACAAGTGCCCGCTAGGTAAAATAGATCGTCCAAGTGCACGCTAGTTAACCTACATAGTCCAAGGGCCCGCTAGTTAACCTACATAGTCCAAGGGCCCGCTAATTAACCTACATCATCCAAGGGTCTGCAAGTTAACCTAGATAGTCCAAGTGCCCGTTAGTTAACCTACATAGTCCAAGTGCCCGCTAGGTAACCTAGACAGTTCAAGTGACCACTAGGTTACTTACATAGTCCAAGTGACTGTTCGTTAACCTACATAGTCCAAGTGCCCGCTAGGTAACCTATATAGTCCAAATGCCCGCTAGGGACCCTAGTAGTCCAAGTGCCCGCTAGTTATCCTAGATAGTCCAAGTGCTCGCTAGTTAACCTTGATAGTCCACGTGCTCGCTAGTTAACCTAGATAGACCAAGTGCCCACTAGGGAACCTACCTAGTCCAAGTGCCCCTAGGGAACCTATATAGTCCAAGTGCTATCTAGGTAACCTAGATAGTCCAAGGGCCCGCTAGATAACCTACATCGTCCAAGGGCCCGCAAGTTAACCTAGATTGTCCAAGTGCCCGCTAGTTAACCTACATACTCCAAGTGCCCGCTAGGTAACCTAGACAGATCAAGTGACCACTAGGTTACTTACATAGTCCAAGTGCCTGTTCGTTAACCTACATAGTCCAAGTGCCCGCTAGTTAACCTAGATCGTCCAAGTGCACGCTAGTTAACCTACATAGTCCAAGGGCCCGCTAGTTAACCTACATAGTTCAAGGGCCCGCTAGTTAACCTACATCGTCCAAGGGCCTGCAAGTTAACCTAGATAGTCCGAGTGCCCGCTAGGTAACCTAGACAGTTCAAGCGACCACTAGGTTACTTACATAGTCCAAGTGCCTGTTCGTTAACCTACATAGTCCAAGTGCCCGCTAGGTAACCTATATTGTCCAAATGCCCGCTGGGGACACTAATAGTCCAAGTGCCCGCTAGTTATCCTAGATAATCCATGTGCTCGCTAGTTAACCTAGATACTCCAAGTGTCCTCTAGTTAACCTAGATAGACCTAGTGCCTGCTAGGGATCCTTCATAATCCAAGTGCCCGCAAGGTAACCTAGATAGTATAAGTGCCCGCTAGTTAACCTAGAAAGTCCTAGTGCCCGTTAGTTAACCTAGATATTCCAAGTGCCCACTAGGGGACGTACATAGTCCAAGTGCCCGCTAGGTAACCTAGATAGTCCAAGTGCCCGCAGGGATCCTTCATAATCCAAGTGCCTGCTAGGCAACCTAGATAGTCCAAGTTCCCGCTAGGTAACCTAGATAGTCCAAGTGTCCGTAAACTAACCTAGAGTGTCCAAGTCCCCGCTAGGCATCCTACATAGTCCAAGTGCCCGTTCGTTAACATAGATAGTCCAAGTGCCCGCTAGGGAAACTATATAGTCCAAGTGCTATCTAGGTAACCTAGATAGTCCAAGGGCCCGCTAGTTGACCTACATAGACCAAGGGCTCGCTTGTTAACTTTGATAGTCCAAGTGCCCCTTAGTTAACCTAGATCGTTCAAGTGCCCGCTAGTTAACCTAAATCGTCCAAGTACTGGCTAGTTAACCTACATAGTCAAGGGCCCACTAGTTAACCTAGATTGTCCAAGTGTCCTCTAGTTAACCTACATAGTCCAAGTGCCCGGTAGGTAACCTACATATTGTAAGTGTTGGCTAGGTAAACTACATAGTCCAAGTGCCCGCTAGGTAACATAGATAGTCCAAGTGCCCTCTAGGGAAGGTACATATTCCAAGTGCCCGCTAGGTAACCTAGAGGGTGCAAGTGCCCGCTAGTTAACCTACATAGTCCAAGTGCCTGCTAGGTAACCTAGACAGTCCAAGGGCCTGCTAGTTAACCTACATAGTCCAAGTGCCCGCTAGGTAACCTACATAGTGCAAGTGTCCGCTAGTTAACCTACATAGTCCAAGCACCCGCTAGTTAACATACATAGTCCAAGTGCCCGCTAGGTAACCTACATAGTCCAAGTGCCCGCTAGGTAACCTAGACAGTTCAAGTGACCACTAGGTTACTTACATAGTCCAAGTGCCTGTTCATTAACCTACATAGTCCAAGTGCCCGCTAGTTAACCTACATCGTCCAAGTGCACGCTAGTTAACCTACATAGTCCAAGGGCCCGCTAGTTAACCTACATAGTCCAAGGGCCCGCTAGTTAACCTACATCGTCCAAGGGTCTGCAAGTTAACATAGATAGTCCAAGTGCCGCTAGTTAACCTACATAGTTCAAGTGCCCCCTAGGTAACCTAGACAGTTCAAGTGACCACTAGGTTACTTACATAGTCCAAGTGCCTGTTCGTTAACCTACATAGTCCAAGTGCCCGCTAGTTAACCTAGATCGTCCAAGTGCACGCTAGTTAACCTACATAGTCCAAGGGCCCGCTAGTTAAGCTACATAGTCCAAGGGCCCGCTAGTTAACCTACATCGTCCAAGGGCCTGCAAGTTAACCTAGATAGGCCGAGTGCCCGCTAGGTAACCTAGACAGTTCAAGCGACCACTAGGTTACTTACATAGTCCAAGTGCCTGTTCGTTAACCTACATAGTCCACGTGCCCGCTAGGTAACCTATATAGTCCAAATGCCCGCTAGGGACACTAATAGTCCAAGTGCCCGCTAGTTATCCTAGATAATCCAAGTGCTCGCTAGTTAACCTAGATACTCCAAGTGCCCGCTAGTTAACCTAGATAGACCAAGTGCCCGCAAGGGAACCTAACTAGTCCAAGTGCCCGATAGGGAACTTACATAGTCTAAGGCCTCCTAGGGAACCTACATAGTCCCAGTGCCTGTTAGTTCACCTAGATAGTACAAGTGCCCGCTAGGTAACCTAGATAGTCCGACAGCCCGCTAGATAACCTACATACTCCAAGAACCCACTAGGCAACATAGATATTTCAAGTGCCAGCAAGGTAACCTAGATAGTCCAAGTGCCCGCTAGGTAACCTACAAAGTCTATGTGCCCGCTAGGTTATCTATATAGTCCAAGTGCCCGTTAGGTAACCTTGATAGTCCAATTACCCGTTAGCTAACCTAGATAGTCCATGTGTCCGCTAGTTAACCTACATAGTCCAAGTGCCCGATAGGGAACCTAGATAATCCAAGTGCCCGCTAGTTCACCTAGATCGTCCAAGTGCCCGCTAGTTAACCTACATAGTCAATGGGCCCGCTAGTTAACCTACATAGTGCAAGAGCCCGCTAGTCAACCTAGATCGTGTAAGTGTCCACTAGCTAACCTACATAGTCCACGTGCCAGTTAGCTAGCCTAGATAGTCCAAGGGCCCGCTAGTTGACCTTCATAGTCCAAGTGCCCGCTGGGTTACCTAGATAATCCAAGTGCCCGCTAGGGAACCTTCATAGTCTAAGGGCCTGCTAGGTAACCTAGATAGTCCAAGTGCCCGTTAGTTAACCTACATAGTCCAAGTGCCCACTAGAGGACATACTTAGTCAGTGTGCCCGTTAGCTAACCTAGATAGTCCAAGTGCCCGCTAGTTAACCTAGATAGTCCAAGTTCCCTCTAGTTAACCTAGACGTCCAAGTGCCCACTAGTTAACCTACATAGTCCAAAGGCCCGCTAGTTAACCTACAGAGTCCAAGGTCCGCTAGTTAACCTAGATAGTCCATGTGCTCGCTAGTTAACCTACATAGCACAAGGGCCCACTAGTTGACCTAGATAGTCCTAGTGCCCGCTAGTTAACCTAGATAGTCCAAGTGCCCTCTAGTTAACCTAGATCGTCCAAGGGCCCACTAGTTAACCTACATAGTCCAAAGGCCCGCTAGTTAACCTACAGAGTCCAAGGTCCGCTAGTTAACCTACATAGTCCAAGTGCTCGCTAGTTAACCTACATAGTACAAGGGCCCACTAGTTGACCCAGATACTCCAAGTGCCCGCTAGTTAACCTAGATAGTCCAAGTGCCCGCTAGGTAACCTAAGTAGTCCAAATGCCCGATATGGATCCTACATAGTCCAAGTGCCCTCTAGGTAACCTACATTGTCCAAGTGCCCGTTCGTTTACCTAGATAGTCCAAGTGTCCGCTTGGTAACCTATACTGCCCAAGTGCCCGCCAGGTTACCTATATAGTCCAAGTGCCCGTTCTTAACCTAGATAGTCCAAGTGCCCGCTAGGAAACCTACATAGTCCAAGGGCCCGCTAGGTAACCTAGATAGTCCAAGTGCCCGCTAGATAACCTAGAGTCCAAGTGCTCGCTAGTTAACCTACATAGTCCAAGTGCCCGCTATGTAACCTAGATAGTAAAAATGCCCGTTAGGTAACCTAGATAGTCCAAGTGCCCGCTAGGTAACTTACATTGTCCAAGTTCCCGCTAGGTAACTTAGATAGTCCAAGAGCCCGTTCGTTAACCTAGAAGTCAAAGTGCCCGCTAGGTAACCTAGACAGTCCAAGTGCCCGCTAGGTTACCTGCATATTCCAAGTGCCCGTTCGTTAACCTAGATAGTCCAAGTGCCCACTAGGTAACCTACATAGTCCAAGTGCCCGCTAGGTAACCTATATAGTCCAAGTGCCCGCTAGGTAACCTAGATAGTCCAAGGTCCCGCTAGTTAACCTACATAGTGCAAGGGCTCACTTGTTCACTTTGATAGTCCAAGTGCCCGCTAGTTAACCTTGATAGTCCAAGTGCCCACTAGTTAACCTAGATTGTCCAAGTGCCCGCTAGTTAACCTACATAGTCCAAGGGCCCACTAGTTAACCTAGATAGTCCAAGTGTCCTCTAGTTAACCTACATAGTCTAAGTGCCTGCTAGTTAACCTATATACCAAGTGCCCGCTATGTAAGCTAGATATTCCAAGGGCACGCTAGTTAACCTATATCGTCCAAGTGCCCGCTAGGCAACCTAGATAGTCCAAGTGCCCGCTATGGAACCTACATAGTCCAAGTGCACGGTAGTTAACTTAGATAGTCCAAGGGCCCGTTCGGTAACCTAGATAGTCCAAGTGCCCTTTAGGGAACCTAGATATTCCAAGGGCCCGCTAGTAAACCTACATAGTCCTTGGGCCCGCTAGTTAACCTTCATAATCTAAGTGCCCGTTAGCTAACCTAGATAGTCCAAACGCCCGCTAGTTGACCTACATAGTCCAAGTGCCAGCTAGGTAACCTAGTTAGTCCAAGTGCCTGCTTGGTAACCTACATAGTGCAAATGTCCGCTAGTTAACCTACATATTCCATGTGCCCGCTAGGTAACCTAGATACTGCAAGTGCCCGCTAGTTTACCTAGAATAGTTCAAGTACCGGCTAGGTAAGCTAGATCATCCAAGAGCCCCCTAGTTACCCTACATAGTCCAAGTGCCCGCTAGTTAACAAACATAATATAAGTGCCCGTTGGCTAACCTAGATAGTCCAAGGGCCCGCTAGTTAACCTACATAGTCCAAGGGCCCGCTAGTTAACCTACATGGTCCAAGGGCCCGCTAGTTAACCTAGATAGTCCAAGTGCCCGTTCGTTAACCTACATAGTCCAAGTGCCCGCTAGGTAACCAATATAGTCCAAATGCCCGCTAGGGGCCCTAATAGTCCAAATGCCTGCTAGTTAACCTAGATAGTCCAAGTGCTCGCTAGTTAACCTAGATAGTCCAAGTGCCCGCTAGTTAACATAGATAGATAAAGTGCCCGCTAGGGAACCTATATAGTCCAAGTATCCGCTAGGATACGTACACAGTCCAAGTGCCCGCTAGGTAACGTACATAGTCCAAGTGCCCGCTAGGTTACGTAGAGAGTCCAAGTGCCCGCTAGGGAACGTACATACTCCAAGTGCCCGCTAGGTAACCTAGATAGTCCAAGCGCCCGCTAGTTAACCTACATTGTCCAAGTGCCTGCTAGGTTACCTAGATAATCCAATGCCAACTAGTTAACCTACATAGTCCAGGTTCCAACTAGGTAACCTAGATAGTCCAAGGGCCCCCTAGTTAACCTACATTCTCAAAGTGCCTGATAGGGAACCTACATAGTCCAAGTGCCTGCTAGGTAACATACATAGTCCAAATGCCCGTTAGTTAACCTACATAGTCCAAGTGACCCATAGGGAACCTACATAATCCAAGTGCCCGCTAGGGAACCTACATAGTCCATGTGCCCGTTAGGTAACCTAGATAGTCCAAATGCCAGCTAGGGAACCCACATAGTCCAAGTGCCCGCTAGGGAACTTCCATAGTCCAAGGGCCCGCTAGGGAATCTACAAAATCCAAGTGCCCGTTAGTTAACCTAGAAAGTCCAAGTGCCCGCATGGTAACCTAGATAGTCCAACAGCCCGGTAGGTAACCTACATACTCCAAGTACCCGCTAGGTAACGTAGATAGTTCAAGTGCCAGCTAGGTAACCTAGATAGTCCAAGTGCCCGCTAGGTAACCTACAAAGTCTAAGTGTCCGCTAGGTAATCTATATAGTCCAAATGACCGCAGGGAGCCTACATTGTCCAATGCCCGCTAGGTAACCTAGATAGTCTAAGGGCCCGCTAGGTATCCTACATAGTCCTAGTGCCCCCTAGTTAACCTACATTTTCCAAGTGCCCGAATTGGAAACTACATAGTCCACGTGCCCGCTAGGTAACCTACATAGTCCAAGTGCCCGCTAGGTAACCTACATTGTCCAAATGCCCTCTAGTTATTCTACATAGTCCAAGTGCCCGATAGGGAACCTACATAATCCAAATGCCCGCTAGAAAACATACATAGTCCAAGTGCCCGTTAGGTAACCTAGAAAGTCCAAATGCCCGCCAGGAAACCCACATAGTCCAAGTGCCCGCTAGGGAACTTACATAGTCCAAGGGCCCGCTAGGGAACCTACACAGTCCAAGTGCCCGTTAGTTAACCTAGATAGTCCAAGTGCCCGCTTGGTAACCTAGATAGTCCAACAGCCCGCTAGGTAACCTACATACTCCAAGAACGCACTAGGTAACGTGGATAGTTCAAGTGCGAGCTAGGTAACCTAGATAGTCCAATTGCCCGCTAGGTAACCTACAAAATCTAAGGGCCCGCTAGGTTATCTATGTAGTCCAAATGCCCGCTAGGGAATCTACATAGTCCAAGGGCCCGCTAGTTAACGTAGATAGTCCAAGTGCCGCTAGTTATTCTACATAGTTCAAGGGCCCACTAGTTAACCTACACAGTCCAAGTACCCGCTAAGAAACCTAGATAGTCCAAGTGCACGCTAGTTAACCTAGATAGTCCAAGTGCCCTCTAGTTAACCTAGATCGTCCAAGTGCCCGCTAAGAAACCTAGATAGTCCAAGTGCCCGTTACCTAACCTAGATAGTCCAATTGCCCGCTATGCAACATACATAGTCACAGTGCCCGTTCGTTAACCTAGAAGTCCAAGTGCCCGCTAGGTAACCTAGACTCTCCAAGTGCCCGCTAGGTTGCCTACATAGTCCAAATGCCCGTTCGGTAACCTAGATAGTGCAAGTGCCCGGTAGTTAACCTACATAGTCCAAGTGCACGCTAGGTAACCTAGATAGTCCAAGGGCCCGCTAGTTAACCTACATAGTCCAAGTGCCCGGTAGTTAACTTACATAGTTCAAGTGTCCGTAGGGAACATACATAGTCCAAGTGCCCGCTAGGGAACCTACATAGTCCAAGTGCCCGCTAGTTAATCTACATAGTTCAACGCCCGCTAGTTAACCTACATAATCCAAGTACCCGCTAGTTAACCTAGATCGTCCAAGTGTCCGCTAATTAACCTACATAGTACAAGTGCCCGCTAGGGAAACTAGATAGTCTAAGTGCCCGCTCTGGAACCTACATAGTCCAAGTGACTGCTAGGGAACCTACATAGTCCATGTGCCCGTTCTTGAACATACATAGTCCAAGTGCCCGCTAGGGAATCTACATAGTCCAAGGGCCCGCTAGTTAACGTAGATAGTCCATGGCCGCTAATTAATCTACATAGTCCAAGGGCCCGCTAGTTAACCTACATAGTCCAAGTACCCGCTAGCTAACCTAGATCGTCCAAGTGCCCACTAGGTAACCTGCATAGTCCAAGGGCCCGCTAGTTAACCTACATAGTTCAAGGGCCCGCTAGTTAACCTACATAGTCCAAGGGCCCGCTAGTTAACCTAGATAGACCAAGTGCCCGCTAGTTAACCTACATAGTCCAAGTGCCCACTAGGTAACCAATATAGTCCAAATGCCCGCTAGGGGCCCTAATAGTCCATATGCCCGCTAGTTAACCTAGATAGTCCAAGTGTTCGCTAGTTAACCTAGATAGACCAAGTGCCCGCTAGGGAACCTATCTAGTCCAAATACCCGCTAGGAAACGTACATAGTCCAAGTGCCCGCTAGGTAACGTACATAGTCCAAGTGCCCGCTAGGTAACGTAGATAGTCCAAGTGCCCGTTTGGGATCGTACATAATCCAAGTGCCTGCTAGGTAACCGAGATAGTCCAAGTGCCCACTAGTTAACCTACATAGTCCAGGTTCCCCCTAGGTAACCTAGATAGTCCAAGGCCCGCTAGGTAACCTACATAGTCCTGGTGCCCCCTAGTTAACCTACATTCTCCAAGTGCCCGATAGGGAACCTACATAGTCCACGTGCCCGCTAGGTAATGTACATATTCCAAATGCCCTCTAGTTAATCTACATAGTCCAAGTGCCCGATAGGGAACCTACATAATCCAAGTGCTCGCTAGGGAACCTACATAGTCCAAGTGCCCGTTAGGTAACCTAGATAGTCCAAATGCCCGCCAGGAAACCCACATAGTCCAAGTGCCCGCTAGGGAACTTACATAGTCCAAGGGCCCGCTAGGGAATCTACACAGTCCAAGTGCCTGTTATTTAACCTAGATAGTCCAAGTGCCCGCTTGGTAAACTAGATAGTCCAACAGCCCGCTAGGTAACCTACATACTCTAAGAACCAGCTATAAGGTAGATAGTTCAAGTGCCAGCTAGGTAACCTAGATAGTCTAAGGCCCCGCTAGGTAACCTACATAGTCCTAGTGCCCCCTAGTTAACCTACATTCTCCAAGTGCCTGATAGGGAACCTACATAGAACAAGTGCCCGCTAGGTAACCTACATAGTCCAAATGCCCGCAAGTTAATCTACATAGTCCAAGTGCCCGCTAGGGTCCTTACATAGTCCAAGGGCCCGCTAGGTAACCTACATAGTGCAAGTGCCCGTTAGTTAACCTAGATAGTCCCAGTGCCCGCTAGGTAACCTAGATAGTCCAACAGCCCGGTAGGTAACCTACATACTCCAAGTACCCGCTAGGTAACGTAGATAGCTCAAGTGCCAGCTAGGTAACCTAGATTGTCCAAGTGCCCGCTAGGTAACCTACAATGTCTAAGTGCCCGCTAGGTAATCTATATAGTCCAAATGTCCGCTAGGGAGCCTACATAGTCCAAATGCCCGCTAGGTAACCTAGATAGTCTAAGGGCCCGCTAGGTAACCTACATAGTCCTAGTGCCCCATAGTTAACCTACATTCTCCAAGTGCCCGATAGGGAACCTACATAGAACAAATGCCCGCTAGGTAACCTACATAGTCCAAATGCCCGCTAGTTAATCTACATAGTCCAAGTGCCCGATAGGGAACCTACATAATCCAAGTGCCTGCTAGGGAACCTACATAGTCCAAGTGCCCGTTAGGTAACCTAGATAGTACAAGCCCGCTAGGGAACCCACATAGTCCAAGTGCCCGATAGGGAACCTACATAATCCAAGTGCCCGCTAGGGAACCTACATAGTCCAAGTGCCCGTTAGGTAAGCTAGATAGTCCAAATGCCCGCTAGGGAACCCACATAGTCCAAGTGCCCGCCAGGGAACTTACATAGTCTATGGGCCCGCTAGGGAACCTACATAGTCCAAGTGCCCTTTAGTTAACCTAGATAGTCCCAGTGACCACTAGGTAACCTAGATAGTCCAACAGCCCGGTAGGTAACCTACATACTCCAAGTACTCGCTAGGTAACGTAGATAGTTCAAGTGCCAGCTAGGTAACCTAGATAGTCCAAGTGCCCGCTAGGTAACCTACAAAGTCTATGTTCCCGCTAGGTAAATTATATAGTCCAAATCACCGCTAGGGAGCCTACATAGTCCAAATGCTCGCTAGGTAACCTAGATAGTCTAAGGGCCCGCTTGGTAACCTACATAGTCCTAGTGCCCCCTGGTTAACCTACATTTTCCAAGTGCCCGATAGGGAACCTACATAGTCCAAGTGCCTGCTAGGTAACCTACATAGTCCAAGTGCCCTCTAGTTAACCTACATAGTCCAAGTGCCCGACAGGGAACCTACATAATCCAAGTGCCCGCTAGGGAACCTACATAGTCCAACTGCCCGTTAGGTAACCTAGATAGTCCAAATGCCCGCCAGGAAACCCACATAGTCCAAGTGCCCGCTAGGGAACTTACATAGTCCAAGGGCCCGCTAGGGAACCTACACAGTCCAAGTGTCCGTTAGTTAACCTAGATAGTCCAAGTGCCCACTTGGTAACCTAGATAGTCCAACAGCCCTCTAGGTAACCTACATACTCCAAGAGCCCGCTATAACGTAGATAGTTCAGGTGCCAGCTAGGTAACCTAGATAGTCCATGTGCCGCTAGGTAACCTACAAAGTCTAAGTGCCCGCTAGGTTATCTATATAGTCCAAATGCCCGCTAGGGAATCTACATAGTGCAAGGGCCCGCTAGTTAACGTAGATCGTCCAAGTGCCGCTAGTTAATCTACATAGTCCAAGGGCCCGCTAGTTAACCTACATACTCCAAGTACCCGCTAAGAAACCTTCATAGTCCAAGTGCCCGCTAGTTAACCTAGATAGTCCAAGTGCCCTCTAGTTAACCTAGATCGTCCAAGTGCCCGCTAAGAAACCTAGATATTCCAAGTGCCCGTTACCTAACCTAGATAGTCCAATTGCCCGCTAGGTTACCTACATAGTCCAAATGCCCATTCGGTAACCTAGATAGTGCAAGTGCCCGGTTGTTAACCTACATAGTCCAAGTGCCCGGTAGTTAACTTACGTAGTTCAAGTGTCCGTAGGGAACATACAGAGTCCAAGTGCCCACTAGGGAACCTACATAGTCCAAGTGCCCGCTAGTTAATCTACATAGTTCAAGGGCTCGCTAGTTAACCTACATAATCCAAGTACCCGCTAGTTAACCTAGATCGTCCAAGTGTCCGCTAATTAACCTACATAGTACAAGTGCCCGCTAGGGAACCTAGATAGTCTAAGTGCCCGCTCTGGAACCTACATAGTCCAAGTGACTGCTAGGGAACCTACATAGTCCAAGTGCCCGCTCTGGAACATACATAGTCCAAGTGCCCGCTAGGGAATCTACATACTCCAAGGCCCGCTAGTTAACGTAGATAGTCCAAGTGCCGCTAGTTAATCTACATAGTCCAAGGGCCTGCTAGTTAACCTACATAGTCCAAGTACCCGCTAGTTAACCTAAATCGTCCAAGGGCCCGCTAGTTAACCTACATAGTCCAAGTGCCCGCTAGGTAACCTAGATAGTCCAATTGCCCGTTAGCTAACCTAGATAGTCGAAGTGTACGCTAGTTAACCTACATAGTCCAAGTGCCTGTTGGTTAACGTAGATAGTCCAAGTGCCCGCTAGGTAACATAGACAGTCCAAGTGCCCGCTAGGTTACCTACATAGTCCAAGTGCCCGTTCGTTAACCTACATATCCAAGTTCCCGCTAGGTAACCAATATAGTAAAAATGCCCGCTAGGGGCCCTAATAGTCCATATGCCCGCTAGTTAACCTAGATAGTCCAAGTGCTCGCGAGTTAACATAGATAGACCAAGTGCCCGCTAGGGAACCTATCTAGTCCAAGTACCCACTAGGAAACGTACATAGTCCAACTGCTCGCTAGGTAACTTAGATAGTCCAAGTGCCCGCTAGGGAACGTACATAGTCCAAGTGCCTGCTAGGTAACCTAGATAGTTCAAGTGCCCACTAGTTAACCTACATAGTCCAGGTTCCCCCTAGGTAACCTAGATAGTCCAAGGGCCCGCTAGGTAACCTACATTGTCCTGATGCCCGCTAGTTAACCTGCAAAGTCTATGTGCCCGCTAGGTAATCTATATATTCCAAATGACCGCTAGGGAGCCTACATAGTCCAAGTGCCCGCTAGGTAACCTACATAGTCCAAATGCCCTCTAGTTAACCTACATAGTCCACGTGCTCGATAGGGAACTTACATAATCCAAGTGCCCGCTAGGGAACCTACATAGTCCAAGTGCCCGTTAAGTAACCTAGATAGTACAAATGCCCGCCAGGAAACCCACATAGTCCAAGTGCTCCCTATGGAACTTACATAGGCCAAGGGCCCGCTAGGGAACCTACATAGTCCAAGTGCCCGTTAGTTAACCTAGATAGTCCAAGTGCCCTCTTGGTAACCTAGATAGTCCAACAGCCCGCTAGGTGACCTACATACTCCAAGAACCCACTAGGTAACGTAGATAGTTCAAGTGCCAGCTAGGTAACCTACAGAGTCTAAGTGCCCACTAGGTAACCTAGATAATCCAAGTGCCCGCTACTTAACAACCTAGATACTCCAAGTACCCGCTAGTTAACCTAGATCGGCCAATTGTCAGCTAGTTAACCTACATAGTCCAAGTGCCCGCTAGGTAACCTAGATAGTCCAAGTGCCCTTTAGGGAACCTACATAGTCCAAGAGCCCGCTAGCGAACCTACATAGTCCAATTGCCCGCTCTGGAACATACATAGTCCAAGTCCCCATTAGTTAACATAGATAATCCAAGTGCCTGCTAGTTAACCTAGATAGTCCAAGTGCCCGCTAGGTAACCTAGATAGTCCAAGTGCCCGCTAGTTAACCAGGATCGTCAAAGTGCCCTCTAGTTAACTTACATAGTCCAAAGGACTGCTAGTTAACCTACATAGACCAAGGGCCCGCTAGTTAACCTACATAGTCCAAGTCCCTGCTAGGTAACCTAGACAGTCCAAGTGACCATTAGGTTACCTACATAGTCCAAGTGCCCGTTTGTTAACCTACATAATCCAAGTGCCGCTCGGTAACGTAGATAGCCCAAGAGCCCGCTAGAGAACGTATATAGTCCAAGTGCCCGCTAAGTAACCTAGATAGTCCAAGTGCCCGCTAGTTAACCTACATAGTCCAAGTGCCTGCTAGGTAAACTACATAGTCCAAGTGCCCACTAGGTAACCTAGACAGTCCAATTGCCCGCTAGTTAACCTAGACAATCCAAGTTCCCGATAGGGAACCTACATAGTCCAAGTGCTCGCTAGGCATCCTACATAGTCCAAATGCCCGTTAGTTAACCTAGATAGTCAAAGTGCCTGCTAGGTAACCTAAACAGTCCAAGTGCCCGCTAGGGAACCTACATAGTCCAAGTGCCCGCTAGGTAACCTTGATAGTCCAATTGCCCGTTAGCTAACCTAGATAGTCGAAGTGTCCGCTAGTTAACCTACATAGTCCAAGTGCCCGTTGGTTAACCTAGATAGGCCAAGTGCCCGCTAGGTAACCTAGACAGTCCAAAAGCCCGCTAGGTTACCTACATAGTCCAAGTGCACGTTCGTTAACCTAGATAGTCCAAGTGCCCGCTGGTAACCTACATAGTCCTAATGCCCCCTAGTTAACCTACATTCTTCAAGTGCCCGATAGGGAAGCTACATAGTCCACGTGCCCGCTAGGTAACCTACATATTCCAAATGCCCTCTAGTTAATCTACATAGTCCAAGTGCCCGATAGGGAACCTACATAATCCAAGTGCCCGCTAGGGAACCTACATAGTCCAAGTGCCCGTTAGGTAACCTAGATAGTCCAAATGCCCGCCAGGAAACCCACATAGTCCAAGTTCCCGCTAGGGAACTTACATAGTCCAAGGGCCCGCTAGGGAATCTACACAGTCCAAGTGCCCGTTATTTAACCTAGATAGTCCAAGTGCCTGCTTGGTAACCTCGATAGTCCAACAGCCCGCTAGGTAACCGACATACCCTAAAAACCCGCTATAACGTAGATAGTTCAAGTGCCAGCTAGGTAACCTAGATAGTCTAAGGGCCCGCTAGGAAACCTACATAGTCCTAGTGCCCCCTAGTTAACCTACATTCTCCAAGTGTCCGATAGGGAACCTACATAGAACAAGTGCCCGCTAGGTAACCTACATAATCCACATGCCCGCTAGTTAATCTACATAGTCCAAGTGCCCGATAGGGAACCTACATAATCCAAGTGCCCACTAGGGAACCTACATAGTCCATGTGCCCGCTAGGTAACCTAGATAGTCCAAATGCCCGCTAGGGAACCCACATAGTCCAAGTGCCCGATAGGGAACCTACATAATCCAAGTGCCCGCTAGGGAACCTACATAGTCCAAGTGCCCGTTAGGTAACCTAGATAGTCCAAATGCCCGCTAGAGAACCCACATAGTCCAAGTGCCCACTAGGGAACTTACATAGTCCAAGGGCCCGCTAGGGAACCTACATAGTCCAAGTGCCCGTTAGTTAACCTAGATAGTCCCAATGCACGCTAGGTAACCTAGATAGTCCAACATCCCGGTAGGTAACCTACATACTCCAAGTACCCGCTAGGTAATGTAGATAGTTCAAGTGCCAGCTAGGTAACCTAGATAATCCAAGTGCCCGCTAGGTAACCTACAAAGTCTAAGTTCCCGCTAAGTAATCTATATAGTCCAAATGACCGCTAGGGAGTCTACATAATCCAAATGCTCGCTAGGTAACCTAGATAGTCTAAGGGCCCGCTTGGTAACCTACATAGTCCTAGTGCCCCCTAGTTAACCTACATTTTCCAAGTGCCCGATAGGGAACCTACATAGTCCAAGTGCCTGCTAGGTAACCTACATAGTCCAAATGCCCTCGAGTTAACCTACATAGTCCAAGTGCCCGACAGGGAACCTACATAATCCAAGTGCCCGCTAGGGAACCTACATAGTCCAAGTGCCCGTTAGGTAACCTAGATAGTCCAAATGCCCGCCAGGAAACCCACATAGTCCAAGTGCCCGCTAGGGAACTTACATAGTCCAAGGGCCCGCTAGGGAACCTACACAGTCCAAGTGTCCGTTAGTTAACCTAGATAGTCCAAGTGCCCGCTTGGTAACCTAGATAGTCCAACAGCCCTCTAGGTAACCTACATACTCCAAGAACCCGCTATAACGTAGATAGTTCAAGTGCCAGCTAGGTAACCTAGATAGTCCACGTGCCGCTAGGTAACCTACAAAGTCTAAGTGCCCGCTAGGTTATCTATATAGTCCAAAGCCCGCTAGGGATCTACATAGTCCAAGGGCACACTAGTTAACGTAGATCGTCCAAGTGCCGCTAGTTAATCTACATAGTCCAAGGGCCCGCTAGTTAACCCACATACTCCAAGTACCCGCTAAGAAACCTTCATAATCCAAGTGCCCGCTAGTTAACCTAGATAGTTCAAGTGCCCTCTAGTTAAACTAGATCCTCCAAGTGCCCGCTAAGAAACCTAGATATTCCAAGTGCCCGTTACCTAACCTAGATAGTCCAATTGCCCGCTAGGTTACCTACATAGTCCAAATGCCCGTTCGGTAACCTAGATAGTGCAAGTGCCCGGTAGGTAACCTAGATAGTCCAAGGGACCGCTAGTTAACCTACATAGTCCAAGTGCCCGGTAGTTAACTTACGTAGTTCAAGTGTCCGTAGGGAACATACAGTGTCCAAGTGCCCATTAGGGAACCTACATAGTCCTAGTGCCCGCTAGTTAATTTACATAGTTCAAGGACCCCTAGTTAACCTACATAATCCAAGTACCCGCTAGTTAACCTAGATCGTCCAAGGGTCCGCTAATTAACCTACATATTACAAGTGCCCACTAGGGAACCTAGATAGTCTAAGTGCCCGCTCTGGAACCTACATAGTCCAAGTGACTACTAGGGAACCTACATAGTCCAAGTGCCCGCTATGGATCATCCATAGTCCAAGTGCCGCTAGTTAACCTACATAGTCCAAGTACCCGCTAGTTAACCTAGATCGTCCAAGGGCCCGCTAGTTAACCTACATAGTCCAAGTGCCCGCTAGTTAACCTAGATAGTCCAAGTGCCCTCTAGTTAACCTAGACGTCCAAGTGCCCACTAGTTAACCTACATAGTCCAAAGGCCCGCTAGTTAACCTACAGAGTCCAAGGTCCGCTAGTTAACCTAGATAGTCCATGTGCTCGCTAGTTAACCTACATAGCACAAGGGCCCACTAGTTGACCTAGATAGTCCTAGTGCCCGCTAGTTAACCTAGATAGTCCAAGTGCCCTCTAGTTAACCTAGATCGTCCAAGGGCCCACTAGTTAACCTACATAGTCCAAAGGCCCGCTAGTTAACCTACAGAGTCCAAGGTCCGCTAGTTAACCTACATAGTCCAAGTGCTCGCTAGTTAACCTACATAGTACAAGGGCCCACTAGTTGACCCAGATACTCCATGTGCCCGCTAGTTAACCTAGATAGTCCAAGTGCCCGCTAGGTAACCTAAGTAGTCCAAATGCCCGATATGGATCCTACATAGTCCAAGTGCCCTCTAGGTAACCTACATTGTCCAAGTGCCCGTTCGTTTACCTAGATAGTCCAAGTGTCCGCTTGGTAACCTATACTGCCCAAGTGCCCGCCAGGTTACCTATATAGTCCAAGTGCCCGTTCTTAACCTAGATAGTCCAAGTGCCCGCTAGGAAACCTACATAGTCCAAGGGCCCGCTAGGTAACCTAGATAGTCCAAGTGCCCGCTAGATAACCTAGAGTCCAAGTGCTCGCTAGTTAACCTACATAGTCCAAGTGCCCGCTATGTAACCTAGATAGTAAAAATGCCCGTTAGGTAACCTAGATAGTCCAAGTGCCCGCTAGGTAACTTACATTGTCCAAGTTCCCGCTAGGTAACTTAGATAGTCCAAGAGCCCGTTCGTTAACCTAGAAGTCAAAGTGCCCGCTAGGTAACCTAGACAGTCCAAGTGCCCGCTAGGTTACCTGCATATTCCAAGTGCCCGTTCGTTAACCTAGATAGTCCAAGTGCCCACTAGGTAACCTACATAGTCCAAGTGCCCGCTAGGTAACCTATATAGTCCAAGTGCCCGCTAGGTAACCTAGATAGTCCAAGGTCCCGCTAGTTAACCTACATAGTGCAAGGGCTCACTTGTTCACTTTGATAGTCCAAGTGCCCGCTAGTTAACCTTGATAGTCCAAGTGCCCACTAGTTAACCTAGATTGTCCAAGTGCCCGCTAGTTAACCTACATAGTCCAAGGGCCCACTAGTTAACCTAGATAGTCCAAGTGTCCTCTAGTTAACCTACATAGTCTAAGTGCCTGCTAGTTAACCTATATACCAAGTGCCCGCTATGTAAGCTAGATATTCCAAGGGCACGCTAGTTAACCTATATCGTCCAAGTGCCCGCTAGGCAACCTAGATAGTCCAAGTGCCCGCTATGGAACCTACATAGTCCAAGTGCACGGTAGTTAACTTAGATAGTCCAAGGGCCCGTTCGGTAACCTAGATAGTCCAAGTGCCCTTTAGGGAACCTAGATATTCCAAGGGCCCGCTAGTAAACCTACATAGTCCTTGGGCCCGCTAGTTAACCTTCATAATCTAAGTGCCCGTTAGCTAACCTAGATAGTCCAAACGCCCGCTAGTTGACCTACATAGTCCAAGTGCCAGCTAGGTAACCTAGTTAGTCCAAGTGCCTGCTTGGTAACCTACATAGTGCAAATGTCCGCTAGTTAACCTACATATTCCATGTGCCCGCTAGGTAACCTAGATACTGCAAGTGCCCGCTAGTTTACCTAGAATAGTTCAAGTACCGGCTAGGTAAGCTAGATCATCCAAGAGCCCCCTAGTTACCCTACATAGTCCAAGTGCCCGCTAGTTAACAAACATAATATAAGTGCCCGTTGGCTAACCTAGATAGTCCAAGGGCCCGCTAGTTAACCTACATAGTCCAAGGGCCCGCTAGTTAACCTACATGGTCCAAGGGCCCGCTAGTTAACCTAGATAGTCCAAGTGCCCGTTCGTTAACCTACATAGTCCAAGTGCCCGCTAGGTAACCAATATAGTCCAAATGCCCGCTAGGGGCCCTAATAGTCCAAATGCCTGCTAGTTAACCTAGATAGTCCAAGTGCTCGCTAGTTAACCTAGATAGTCCAAGTGCCCGCTAGTTAACATAGATAGATAAAGTGCCCGCTAGGGAACCTATATAGTCCAAGTATCCGCTAGGATACGTACACAGTCCAAGTGCCCGCTAGGTAACGTACATAGTCCAAGTGCCCGCTAGGTTACGTAGAGAGTCCAAGTGCCCGCTAGGGAACGTACATACTCCAAGTGCCCGCTAGGTAACCTAGATAGTCCAAGCGCCCGCTAGTTAACCTACATTGTCCAAGTGCCTGCTAGGTTACCTAGATAATCCAATGCCAACTAGTTAACCTACATAGTCCAGGTTCCAACTAGGTAACCTAGATAGTCCAAGGGCCCCCTAGTTAACCTACATTCTCAAAGTGCCTGATAGGGAACCTACATAGTCCAAGTGCCTGCTAGGTAACATACATAGTCCAAATGCCCGTTAGTTAACCTACATAGTCCAAGGGCCCGCTAGTTAACCTACATGGTCCAAGGGCCCGCTAGTTAACCTAGATAGTCCAAGTGCCCGTTCGTTAACCTACATAGTCCAAGTGCCCGCTAGGTAACCAATATAGTCCAAATGCCCGCTAGGGGCCCTAATAGTCCAAATGCCTGCTAGTTAACCTAGATAGTCCAAGTGCTCGCTAGTTAACCTAGATAGTCCAAGTGCCCGCTAGTTAACATAGATAGATAAAGTGCCCGCTAGGGAACCTATATAGTCCAAGTATCCGCTAGGATACGTACACAGTCCAAGTGCCCGCTAGGTAACGTACATAGTCCAAGTGCCCGCTAGGTTACGTAGAGAGTCCAAGTGCCCGCTAGGGAACGTACATACTCCAAGTGCCCGCTAGGTAACCTAGATAGTCCAAGCGCCCGCTAGTTAACCTACATTGTCCAAGTGCCTGCTAGGTTACCTAGATAATCCAATGCCAACTAGTTAACCTACATAGTCCAGGTTCCAACTAGGTAACCTAGATAGTCCAAGGGCCCCCTAGTTAACCTACATTCTCAAAGTGCCTGATAGGGAACCTACATAGTCCAAGTGCCTGCTAGGTAACATACATAGTCCAAATGCCCGTTAGTTAACCTACATAGTCCAAGTGACCCATAGGGAACCTACATAATCCAAGTGCCCGCTAGGGAACCTACATAGTCCATGTGCCCGTTAGGTAACCTAGATAGTCCAAATGCCAGCTAGGGAACCCACATAGTCCAAGTGCCCGCTAGGGAACTTCCATAGTCCAAGGGCCCGCTAGGGAATCTACAAAATCCAAGTGCCCGTTAGTTAACCTAGAAAGTCCAAGTGCCCGCATGGTAACCTAGATAGTCCAACAGCCCGGTAGGTAACCTACATACTCCAAGTACCCGCTAGGTAACGTAGATAGTTCAAGTGCCAGCTAGGTAACCTAGATAGTCCAAGTGCCCGCTAGGTAACCTACAAAGTCTAAGTGTCCGCTAGGTAATCTATATAGTCCAAATGACCGCAGGGAGCCTACATTGTCCAATGCCCGCTAGGTAACCTAGATAGTCTAAGGGCCCGCTAGGTATCCTACATAGTCCTAGTGCCCCCTAGTTAACCTACATTTTCCAAGTGCCCGAATTGGAAACTACATAGTCCACGTGCCCGCTAGGTAACCTACATAGTCCAAGTGCCCGCTAGGTAACCTACATTGTCCAAATGCCCTCTAGTTATTCTACATAGTCCAAGTGCCCGATAGGGAACCTACATAATCCAAATGCCCGCTAGAAAACATACATAGTCCAAGTGCCCGTTAGGTAACCTAGAAAGTCCAAATGCCCGCCAGGAAACCCACATAGTCCAAGTGCCCGCTAGGGAACTTACATAGTCCAAGGGCCCGCTAGGGAACCTACACAGTCCAAGTGCCCGTTAGTTAACCTAGATAGTCCAAGTGCCCGCTTGGTAACCTAGATAGTCCAACAGCCCGCTAGGTAACCTACATACTCCAAGAACGCACTAGGTAACGTGGATAGTTCAAGTGCGAGCTAGGTAACCTAGATAGTCCAATTGCCCGCTAGGTAACCTACAAAATCTAAGGGCCCGCTAGGTTATCTATGTAGTCCAAATGCCCGCTAGGGAATCTACATAGTCCAAGGGCCCGCTAGTTAACGTAGATAGTCCAAGTGCCGCTAGTTATTCTACATAGTTCAAGGGCCCACTAGTTAACCTACACAGTCCAAGTACCCGCTAAGAAACCTAGATAGTCCAAGTGCACGCTAGTTAACCTAGATAGTCCAAGTGCCCTCTAGTTAACCTAGATCGTCCAAGTGCCCGCTAAGAAACCTAGATAGTCCAAGTGCCCGTTACCTAACCTAGATAGTCCAATTGCCCGCTATGCAACATACATAGTCACAGTGCCCGTTCGTTAACCTAGAAGTCCAAGTGCCCGCTAGGTAACCTAGACTCTCCAAGTGCCCGCTAGGTTGCCTACATAGTCCAAATGCCCGTTCGGTAACCTAGATAGTGCAAGTGCCCGGTAGTTAACCTACATAGTCCAAGTGCACGCTAGGTAACCTAGATAGTCCAAGGGCCCGCTAGTTAACCTACATAGTCCAAGTGCCCGGTAGTTAACTTACATAGTTCAAGTGTCCGTAGGGAACATACATAGTCCAAGTGCCCGCTAGGGAACCTACATAGTCCAAGTGCCCGCTAGTTAATCTACATAGTTCAACGCCCGCTAGTTAACCTACATAATCCAAGTACCCGCTAGTTAACCTAGATCGTCCAAGTGTCCGCTAATTAACCTACATAGTACAAGTGCCCGCTAGGGAAACTAGATAGTCTAAGTGCCCGCTCTGGAACCTACATAGTCCAAGTGACTGCTAGGGAACCTACATAGTCCATGTGCCCGTTCTTGAACATACATAGTCCAAGTGCCCGCTAGGGAATCTACATAGTCCAAGGGCCCGCTAGTTAACGTAGATAGTCCAAGTGCCGCTAATTAATCTACATAGTCCAAGGGCCCGCTAGTTAACCTACATAGTCCAAGTACCCGCTAGCTAACCTAGATCGTCCAAGTGCCCACTAGGTAACCTGCATAGTCCAAGGGCCCGCTAGTTAACCTACATAGTTCAAGGGCCCGCTAGTTAACCTACATAGTCCAAGGGCCCGCTAGTTAACCTAGATAGACCAAGTGCCCGCTAGTTAACCTACATAGTCCAAGTGCCCACTAGGTAACCAATATAGTCCAAATGCCCGCTAGGGGCCCTAATAGTCCATATGCCCGCTAGTTAACCTAGATAGTCCAAGTGTTCCCTAGTTAACCTAGATAGACCAAGTGCCCGCTAGGGAACCTATCTAGTCCAAATACCCGCTAGGAAACGTACATAGTCCAAGTGCCCGCTAGGTAACGTACATAGTCCAAGTGCCCGCTAGGTAACGTAGATAGTCCAAGTGCCCGTTTGGGATCGTACATAATCCAAGTGCCTGCTAGGTAACCGAGATAGTCCAAGTGCCCACTAGTTAACCTACATAGTCCAGGTTCCCCCTAGGTAACCTAGATAGTCCAAGGCCCGCTAGGTAACCTACATAGTCCTGGTGCCCCCTAGTTAACCTACATTCTCCAAGTGCCCGATAGGGAACCTACATAGTCCACGTGCCCGCTAGGTAATGTACATATTCCAAATGCCCTCTAGTTAATCTACATAGTCCAAGTGCCCGATAGGGAACCTACATAATCCAAGTGCTCGCTAGGGAACCTACATAGTCCAAGTGCCCGTTAGGTAACCTAGATAGTCCAAATGCCCGCCAGGAAACCCACATAGTCCAAGTGCCCGCTAGGGAACTTACATAGTCCAAGGGCCCGCTAGGGAATCTACACAGTCCAAGTGCCTGTTATTTAACCTAGATAGTCCAAGTGCCCGCTTGGTAAACTAGATAGTCCAACAGCCCGCTAGGTAACCTACATACTCTAAGAACCAGCTATAAGGTAGATAGTTCAAGTGCCAGCTAGGTAACCTAGATAGTCTAAGGCCCCGCTAGGTAACCTACATAGTCCTAGTGCCCCCTAGTTAACCTACATTCTCCAAGTGCCTGATAGGGAACCTACATAGAACAAGTGCCCGCTAGGTAACCTACATAGTCCAAATGCCCGCAAGTTAATCTACATAGTCCAAGTGCCCGCTAGGGTCCTTACATAGTCCAAGGGCCCGCTAGGTAACCTACATAGTCCAAGTGCCCGTTAGTTAACCTAGATAGTCCCAGTGCCCGCTAGGTAACCTAGATAGTCCAACAGCCCGGTAGGTAACCTACATACTCCAAGTACCCGCTAGGTAACGTAGATAGCTCAAGTGCCAGCTAGGTAACCTAGATTGTCCAAGTGCCCGCTAGGTAACCTACAATGTCTAAGTGCCCGCTAGGTAATCTATATAGTCCAAATGTCCGCTAGGGAGCCTACATAGTCCAAATGCCCGCTAGGTAACCTAGATAGTCTAAGGGCCCGCTAGGTAACCTACATAGTCCTAGTGCCCCATAGTTAACCTACATTCTCCAAGTGCCCGATAGGGAACCTACATAGAACAAATGCCCGCTAGGTAACCTACATAGTCCAAATGCCCGCTAGTTAATCTACATAGTCCAAGTGCCCGATAGGGAACCTACATAATCCAAGTGCCTGCTAGGGAACCTACATAGTCCAAGTGCCCGTTAGGTAACCTAGATAGTACAAGCCCGCTAGGGAACCCACATAGTCCAAGTGCCCGATAGGGAACCTACATAATCCAAGTGCCCGCTAGGGAACCTACATAGTCCAAGTGCCCGTTAGGTAAGCTAGATAGTCCAAATGCCCGCTAGGGAACCCACATAGTCCAAGTGCCCGCCAGGGAACTTACATAGTCTATGGGCCCGCTAGGGAACCTACATAGTCCAAGTGCCCTTTAGTTAACCTAGATAGTCCCAGTGACCACTAGGTAACCTAGATAGTCCAACAGCCCGGTAGGTAACCTACATACTCCAAGTACTCGCTAGGTAACGTAGATAGTTCAAGTGCCAGCTAGGTAACCTAGATAGTCCAAGTGCCCGCTAGGTAACCTACAAAGTCTATGTTCCCGCTAGGTAAATTATATAGTCCAAATCACCGCTAGGGAGCCTACATAGTCCAAATGCTCGCTAGGTAACCTAGATAGTCTAAGGGCCCGCTTGGTAACCTACATAGTCCTAGTGCCCCCTGGTTAACCTACATTTTCCAAGTGCCCGATAGGGAACCTACATAGTCCAAGTGCCTGCTAGGTAACCTACATAGTCCAAGTGCCCTCTAGTTAACCTACATAGTCCAAGTGCCCGACAGGGAACCTACATAATCCAAGTGCCCGCTAGGGAACCTACATAGTCCAACTGCCCGTTAGGTAACCTAGATAGTCCAAATGCCCGCCAGGAAACCCACATAGTCCAAGTGCCCGCTAGGGAACTTACATAGTCCAAGGGCCCGCTAGGGAACCTACACAGTCCAAGTGTCCGTTAGTTAACCTAGATAGTCCAAGTGCCCACTTGGTAACCTAGATAGTCCAACAGCCCTCTAGGTAACCTACATACTCCAAGAGCCCGCTATAACGTAGATAGTTCAGGTGCCAGCTAGGTAACCTAGATAGTCCATGTGCCGCTAGGTAACCTACAAAGTCTAAGTGCCCGCTAGGTTATCTATATAGTCCAAATGCCCGCTAGGGAATCTACATAGTGCAAGGGCCCGCTAGTTAACGTAGATCGTCCAAGTGCCGCTAGTTAATCTACATAGTCCAAGGGCCCGCTAGTTAACCTACATACTCCAAGTACCCGCTAAGAAACCTTCATAGTCCAAGTGCCCGCTAGTTAACCTAGATAGTCCAAGTGCCCTCTAGTTAACCTAGATCGTCCAAGTGCCCGCTAAGAAACCTAGATATTCCAAGTGCCCGTTACCTAACCTAGATAGTCCAATTGCCCGCTAGGTTACCTACATAGTCCAAATGCCCATTCGGTAACCTAGATAGTGCAAGTGCCCGGTTGTTAACCTACATAGTCCAAGTGCCCGGTAGTTAACTTACGTAGTTCAAGTGTCCGTAGGGAACATACAGAGTCCAAGTGCCCACTAGGGAACCTACATAGTCCAAGTGCCCGCTAGTTAATCTACATAGTTCAAGGGCTCGCTAGTTAACCTACATAATCCAAGTACCCGCTAGTTAACCTAGATCGTCCAAGTGTCCGCTAATTAACCTACATAGTACAAGTGCCCGCTAGGGAACCTAGATAGTCTAAGTGCCCGCTCTGGAACCTACATAGTCCAAGTGACTGCTAGGGAACCTACATAGTCCAAGTGCCCGCTCTGGAACATACATAGTCCAAGTGCCCGCTAGGGAATCTACATACTCCAAGGCCCGCTAGTTAACGTAGATAGTCCAAGTGCCGCTAGTTAATCTACATAGTCCAAGGGCCTGCTAGTTAACCTACATAGTCCAAGTACCCGCTAGTTAACCTAAATCGTCCAAGGGCCCGCTAGTTAACCTACATAGTCCAAGTGCCCGCTAGGTAACCTAGATAGTCCAATTGCCCGTTAGCTAACCTAGATAGTCGAAGTGTACGCTAGTTAACCTACATAGTCCAAGTGCCTGTTGGTTAACGTAGATAGTCCAAGTGCCCGCTAGGTAACATAGACAGTCCAAGTGCCCGCTAGGTTACCTACATAGTCCAAGTGCCCGTTCGTTAACCTACATATCCAAGTTCCCGCTAGGTAACCAATATAGTAAAAATGCCCGCTAGGGGCCCTAATAGTCCATATGCCCGCTAGTTAACCTAGATAGTCCAAGTGCTCGCGAGTTAACATAGATAGACCAAGTGCCCGCTAGGGAACCTATCTAGTCCAAGTACCCACTAGGAAACGTACATAGTCCAACTGCTCGCTAGGTAACTTAGATAGTCCAAGTGCCCGCTAGGGAACGTACATAGTCCAAGTGCCTGCTAGGTAACCTAGATAGTTCAAGTGCCCACTAGTTAACCTACATAGTCCAGGTTCCCCCTAGGTAACCTAGATAGTCCAAGGGCCCGCTAGGTAACCTACATTGTCCTGATGCCCGCTAGTTAACCTGCAAAGTCTATGTGCCCGCTAGGTAATCTATATATTCCAAATGACCGCTAGGGAGCCTACATAGTCCAAGTGCCCGCTAGGTAACCTACATAGTCCAAATGCCCTCTAGTTAACCTACATAGTCCACGTGCTCGATAGGGAACTTACATAATCCAAGTGCCCGCTAGGGAACCTACATAGTCCAAGTGCCCGTTAAGTAACCTAGATAGTACAAATGCCCGCCAGGAAACCCACATAGTCCAAGTGCTCCCTATGGAACTTACATAGGCCAAGGGCCCGCTAGGGAACCTACATAGTCCAAGTGCCCGTTAGTTAACCTAGATAGTCCAAGTGCCCTCTTGGTAACCTAGATAGTCCAACAGCCCGCTAGGTGACCTACATACTCCAAGAACCCACTAGGTAACGTAGATAGTTCAAGTGCCAGCTAGGTAACCTACAGAGTCTAAGTGCCCACTAGGTAACCTAGATAATCCAAGTGCCCGCTACTTAACAACCTAGATACTCCAAGTACCCGCTAGTTAACCTAGATCGGCCAATTGTCAGCTAGTTAACCTACATAGTCCAAGTGCCCGCTAGGTAACCTAGATAGTCCAAGTGCCCTTTAGGGAACCTACATAGTCCAAGAGCCCGCTAGCGAACCTACATAGTCCAATTGCCCGCTCTGGAACATACATAGTCCAAGTCCCCATTAGTTAACATAGATAATCCAAGTGCCTGCTAGTTAACCTAGATAGTCCAAGTGCCCGCTAGGTAACCTAGATAGTCCAAGTGCCCGCTAGTTAACCAGGATCGTCAAAGTGCCCTCTAGTTAACTTACATAGTCCAAAGGACTGCTAGTTAACCTACATAGACCAAGGGCCCGCTAGTTAACCTACATAGTCCAAGTCCCTGCTAGGTAACCTAGACAGTCCAAGTGACCATTAGGTTACCTACATAGTCCAAGTGCCCGTTTGTTAACCTACATAATCCAAGTGCCGCTCGGTAACGTAGATAGCCCAAGAGCCCGCTAGAGAACGTATATAGTCCAAGTGCCCGCTAAGTAACCTAGATAGTCCAAGTGCCCGCTAGTTAACCTACATAGTCCAAGTGCCTGCTAGGTAAACTACATAGTCCAAGTGCCCACTAGGTAACCTAGACAGTCCAATTGCCCGCTAGTTAACCTAGACAATCCAAGTTCCCGATAGGGAACCTACATAGTCCAAGTGCTCGCTAGGCATCCTACATAGTCCAAATGCCCGTTAGTTAACCTAGATAGTCAAAGTGCCTGCTAGGTAACCTAAACAGTCCAAGTGCCCGCTAGGGAACCTACATAGTCCAAGTGCCCGCTAGGTAACCTTGATAGTCCAATTGCCCGTTAGCTAACCTAGATAGTCGAAGTGTCCGCTAGTTAACCTACATAGTCCAAGTGCCCGTTGGTTAACCTAGATAGGCCAAGTGCCCGCTAGGTAACCTAGACAGTCCAAAAGCCCGCTAGGTTACCTACATAGTCCAAGTGCACGTTCGTTAACCTAGATAGTCCAAGTGCCCGCTGGTAACCTACATAGTCCTAGTGCCCCCTAGTTAACCTACATTCTTCAAGTGCCCGATAGGGAAGCTACATAGTCCACGTGCCCGCTAGGTAACCTACATATTCCAAATGCCCTCTAGTTAATCTACATAGTCCAAGTGCCCGATAGGGAACCTACATAATCCAAGTGCCCGCTAGGGAACCTACATAGTCCAAGTGCCCGTTAGGTAACCTAGATAGTCCAAATGCCCGCCAGGAAACCCACATAGTCCAAGTTCCCGCTAGGGAACTTACATAGTCCAAGGGCCCGCTAGGGAATCTACACAGTCCAAGTGCCCGTTATTTAACCTAGATAGTCCAAGTGCCTGCTTGGTAACCTCGATAGTCCAACAGCCCGCTAGGTAACCGACATACCCTAAAAACCCGCTATAACGTAGATAGTTCAAGTGCCAGCTAGGTAACCTAGATAGTCTAAGGGCCCGCTAGGAAACCTACATAGTCCTAGTGCCCCCTAGTTAACCTACATTCTCCAAGTGTCCGATAGGGAACCTACATAGAACAAGTGCCCGCTAGGTAACCTACATAATCCACATGCCCGCTAGTTAATCTACATAGTCCAAGTGCCCGATAGGGAACCTACATAATCC
Source organism: Tenrec ecaudatus (assembly GCF_050624435.1). Lineage (NCBI taxonomy): Eukaryota > Metazoa > Chordata > Mammalia > Afrosoricida > Tenrecidae > Tenrec > Tenrec ecaudatus. Next base: position 448,773 of record NW_027459036.1, read on the forward strand.
AAGTGCCCACTAGGGAACCTACATAGTCCATGTGCCCGCTAGGTAACCTAGATAGTCCAAATGCCCGCTAGGGAACCCACATAGTCCAAGTGCCCGATAGGGAACCTACATAATCCAAGTGCCCGCTAGGGAACCTACATAGTCCAAGTGCCCGTTAGGTAACCTAGATAGTCCAAATGCCCGCTAGAGAACCCACATAGTCCAAGTGCCCACTAGGGAACTTACATAGTCCAAGGGCCCGCTAGGGAACCTACATAGTCCAAGTGCCCGTTAGTTAACCTAGATAGTCCCAATGCACGCTAGGTAACCTAGATAGTCCAACATCCCGGTAGGTAACCTACATACTCCAAGTACCCGCTAGGTAATGTAGATAGTTCAAGTGCCAGCTAGGTAACCTAGATAATCCAAGTGCCCGCTAGGTAACCTACAAAGTCTAAGTTCCCGCTAAGTAATCTATATAGTCCAAATGACCGCTAGGGAGTCTACATAATCCAAATGCTCGCTAGGTAACCTAGATAGTCTAAGGGCCCGCTTGGTAACCTACATAGTCCTAGTGCCCCCTAGTTAACCTACATTTTCCAAGTGCCCGATAGGGAACCTACATAGTCCAAGTGCCTGCTAGGTAACCTACATAGTCCAAATGCCCTCGAGTTAACCTACATAGTCCAAGTGCCCGACAGGGAACCTACATAATCCAAGTGCCCGCTAGGGAACCTACATAGTCCAAGTGCCCGTTAGGTAACCTAGATAGTCCAAATGCCCGCCAGGAAACCCACATAGTCCAAGTGCCCGCTAGGGAACTTACATAGTCCAAGGGCCCGCTAGGGAACCTACACAGTCCAAGTGTCCGTTAGTTAACCTAGATAGTCCAAGTGCCCGCTTGGTAACCTAGATAGTCCAACAGCCCTCTAGGTAACCTACATACTCCAAGAACCCGCTATAACGTAGATAGTTCAAGTGCCAGCTAGGTAACCTAGATAGTCCACGTGCCGCTAGGTAACCTACAAAGTCTAAGTGCCCGCTAGGTTATCTATATAGTCCAAAGCCCGCTAGGGATCTACATAGTCCAAGGGCACACTAGTTAACGTAGATCGTCCAAGTGCCGCTAGTTAATCTACATAGTCCAAGGGCCCGCTAGTTAACCCACATACTCCAAGTACCCGCTAAGAAACCTTCATAATCCAAGTGCCCGCTAGTTAACCTAGATAGTTCAAGTGCCCTCTAGTTAAACTAGATCCTCCAAGTGCCCGCTGAGAAACCTAGATATTCCAAGTGCCCGTTACCTAACCTAGATAGTCCAATTGCCCGCTAGGTTACCTACATAGTCCAAATGCCCGTTCGGTAACCTAGATAGTGCAAGTGCCCGGTAGGTAACCTAGATAGTCCAAGGGACCGCTAGTTAACCTACATAGTCCAAGTGCCCGGTAGTTAACTTACGTAGTTCAAGTGTCCGTAGGGAACATACAGTGTCCAAGTGCCCATTAGGGAACCTACATAGTCCTAGTGCCCGCTAGTTAATTTACATAGTTCAAGGACCCCTAGTTAACCTACATAATCCAAGTACCCGCTAGTTAACCTAGATCGTCCAAGGGTCCGCTAATTAACCTACATATTACAAGTGCCCACTAGGGAACCTAGATAGTCTAAGTGCCCGCTCTGGAACCTACATAGTCCAAGTGACTACTAGGGAACCTACATAGTCCAAGTGCCCGCTATGGATCATCCATAGTCCAAGTGCCGCTAGTTAACCTACATAGTCCAAGTACCCGCTAGTTAACCTAGATCGTCCAAGGGCCCGCTAGTTAACCTACATAGTCCAAGTGCCCGCTAGGTAACCTAGATAGTCCAATTGCCCGTTAGCTATCCTAGATTGTCGAAGTGTCCGCTAGTTAACCTACATAGTCCAAGTGCCCGTTGGTTAACCTAGATAGGCCAAGTGCCCGCTAGGTAACCTAGACAGTCCAAGTGCCCGCTAGGTTACGTACAATATCCAAGTGCCCGTTCGTTAACCTACATATCCAAGTACCCGCTAGGTAACCAATATAGTAAAAATGCCCGCCGGGGCCCTAATAGTCTATATGCCCGCTAGTTAACCTAGATAGTCCAAGTGCTCGCGAGTTAACATAGATAGACCAAGTGCCAGCTAGGGAACCTATCTAGTCCAAGTACCCACTAGGAAACGTACATAGTCCAAGTGCCCGCTAGGTATAACGTACATAGTCCAAGTGCCCGCTAGGTAACTTAGATAGTCCAAGTGCACGCTAGGGAACGTACATAGTCCAAGTGCCTGCAAGGTAACCTAGATAGTTCAAGTGCCCACTAGTTAACCTACATAGTCCAGGTTCCCCCTAGGTAACCTAGATAGTCCAAGGGCCCGCTAGGTAACCTACATTGTCCTGGTTCCCCCAAGTTAACCTACATTCTCCAAGTGCCCGATAGGGAACCTACATAGTCCAAGTGCCCGCTAGGTAACCTAGATAGTCCAAATGCCCGCTAGGGAACTCACATAGTCCAAGTGCCCGCTAGGGAACTTATAAAGTCCAAGGGCCCGCTACGGATCCTACATAGTCCAAGTGCCCGTTAGTTAACCTAGATAGTCCAAGTGCCCCCTAGGTAACCTAGATACTGCAACAGCCCGGTAGGTAACCTACATACTCCAAGTACCCGCTAGGTAACATAGATAGTTCAAGTGCCTGCTAGGTAACCTAGATAGTCCTAGTGCCTGCGAGGTAACCTACAAAGTCTAAGTGCCCGCTAGGTAATCTATATAGTCCAAATGACCGCAAGGGAGCCTACATAGTCCAAATGCCCGCTAGGTAACCTAGATAGTCTAAGGGCCCTCTAGGTAACCTACATAGTCCTAGTGTCCCTTAGTTAACCTACATTTTCCAAGTGCCCGATAGGGAACCTACATAGTCCAAGTGCCAGCTAGGTAACCTACATAGTCCAAATGCCCTCTAGTTAACCTACATAGTCCACGTGCCCGATAGGGAACTTACATAATCCAAGTGCCCGCTAGGGAACCTACTTAGCCCAAGTGCCCGTTAAGTAACCTAGGTAGTCCAAATGCCCGCCAGGAAACCCACATAGTCCAAGTGCCCGCTAGGGAACTTACATAGGCCAAGGGCCCGCTAGGGAACCTACATAGTCCAAGTGCCCGTTAGTTAACCTAGATAGTCCAAGTGCCCTCTTGGTAACCTAGATAGTCAAACAGCCCGCTAGGTAACCTACATACTCCAAGAACCCGCTAGGTAACGTAGATAGTTCAAGTGCCAGCTAGGTAACCTACAGAGTCTAAGTGCCCGCTAGGTTATCTATATGGTCCAAATACCCGCCAGGGAACCTACATAGTCCACGTGCCCGCTAGGTAACCTATATAATCCAAGTGCCCGCTAGTTAACCTAGATAGTCCAAGTACCCGCTAGTTAACCTAGATTGGCCAATTGTCCGCTAGTTAACGTACATAGTCCAAGTGCCCGCTAGGTAACCTGGATAGTCCAAGTGCCCTTTAGGGAACCTACATAGTCCAAGTGCCCGCTAGGGAACCTACATAGTCCAATTGCCCGCTCTGGAACATACATAGTCCAAGTCCCCATTAGTTAACATAGATAATCCAAGTGCCCGCTAGGTAACCTATATAGTCCAAATGCCCGCTAGGGAACCTACATAGTCCAAGTGCCCGCTAGTTAACCTAGATAGTCCAAGTGCCCGCTAGTTAACCTAGATAGTCCAAGTGCCCGCTAGTTAACCAGGATCATCAAAGTGCCCTCTAGTTAACTTACATAGTCCTAAGGCCTGCTAGTTAACCTACATAGACCCAGGGCCCGCTAGTTAACCTACATAGTCCAAGTCCCCGCTAGGTAACCTAGACAGTCCAAGTGACCATTAGGTTACCTACATAGTCCAAGTGCCCGTTCGTTAACCTACATAATCCAAGTGCCCGTTAGGTAACGTCGATAGCCCAAGTGCCTGCTAGGGAACGTACATATTCCAAGTGCCAGCTAAGTAACCTAGATAGTCCAAGAGCCCACTAGTTAACCTACATAGTCCAAGTGCCTGCTAGGTAAACTACATAGTCCAAGTTCCCACTAGGTAACCTAGACAGTCCAATTGCCCGCTAGTTAACCTAGACAGTCCAAGTTCCCGATAGGGAACCTACATAGTCCCAGTGCTCGCTAGGGAACCTACATAGTCCAAGTGCTCGCTAGGCATCCTACATAGTCCAAATGCCCGTTAGTTAACCTAGATAGTCAAAGTGCCTGGTAGGTAACGTAAATAGTCCAAGTGCCCGCTAGGGAACTTACATAGTCCAAGTGCCCGCTAGGTAACCTAGATTGTGCAATTGCCCGTTAGCTAACCTAGATAGTCGAAGTGTCCGCTAGTTAACCTACATAGTCCAAGTGCCCGTTGGTTAACCTAGATAGGCCAAGTGCCCGCTAGGTAACCTAGACAGTCCAAGTGACCGCTAGATACCTACATAGTCCAAGTGCCAGTTAGGTAACCTAGATAGACCAAGTGCCCACTAGGTAACCTAAATAATCCAAATGCCCACTAGGGAAACTACATAGTCCATGTGCCCGCTAGTTAACCTAGATAGTCCTAGTGCCCGCTAGTAAACCTAGATAAAATAAGGGCCCGTTAGTTAATCTAGATAATCCAAGTGCCAGCTAGTTAACCTACATAGTCCATGGGCCCTCTAGTTAACCTAGATAGTCCAAGTGCCCGCTAGGGGACGTACATAGTCCAAGTGCCCGCTAGGTTACCTAGATAGTCCAAGTGCCCGCCAAGGTATGTACATAGTTCAAGTGCCCGCTAGGTAACCTAGATTGTCCAAGTGTCCGCTAGTTAACCTACATAGTCCAAGTGCCCGCTAAGTAACCTAGATAGTCAAAGGTCCTGCTAGTTAACCTACATTGTCCAATGTCCGAAAGGGAACCTACATAGTCCAAGTGCCCGCTGAGGAACCTACATAGTCCAAGTGCCCGATAGGGAACCTACATATTCCAAGTGCCCGTTAGGGAACCTAGATAGTCCAAGTGCCCGTAGGGAACCTATATAGTCCAAGTGCCCGCTAGGGAACCTACATACTCAAAATGCCCGCTAGGGAACCTGCATTATACAAGTGCCCGCTAATTAACCTAGATAGTCCACGTGCCCGCTAGTTAACCTAGATAGTCCAAGTGCCTGATAGTTAACCTACATAGTCCAGTGCCTGATAGGGAACCTACATAGTCCAAGTGCCCGCAGAGGAACCTACATAGTCCAAGTGCCCGTTAGGGAACCTAGATAGTCCAAGCCCGTAGGGAACCTAGATAGTCCAAGTGCCCGCTAGGGAACCTACATAGTAAAAGTGCCCGCTAGGGAAAATGCTTTGTGCAAGTGCCCGCTAGTTAACCTAGATAGTCCAAGTGCCCGCTAGTTAACCTAGATAGTCGAAGTGCCCGATAGTTAAGCTACATAATCCAAGGTCAGCTAGTTAACCTAGATAGTCCAAGTGCCCGCTAGTTAACCTACATAGTCCAAGACCCCGCTAGTTAACCTAGATATTCCAAGTGCCCGCTAGTTAACCTAGATCGTCCAAGTGTATGCTAGTTAACCTACACAGTCCAAGTTCCCGTTAGGTAACCTAGATAGTACAAGTGCCCGCAAGGTAACCTCCATAGTCCAAGTGCCCGCTAGGTAACCTAGATATTCCAAGTTCCTGTTAGCTAACCTAGATAATCCAAGTGCCCGCTAGGTAACCTACATAGTCCAAGTGCCATTTCGTTAACCTAGATAGTCGACGTGCCTGCTAGGTAACCTACATAGTCCAAGGGCCCGCTAGGTAACCTATATAGTCCAAGTGCCCGCTAAGAAGCCAAGATAGTCCAAGTGCCCGTTAGGTAACCTAGATAGTCCAAGTGCCCGCTAGGTAACCTACATAGTACAAGTTCCCGCTAGGTAACCTAGATAGTCCAAATGCCCGTTACCTAACCTAGATAATCCAATTGCCCGCTATGCAACATACATAGTCCAAGTGCCCATTCGTTAACCTAGAAATCCAAGTGCCTGCTAGGTAACCGGGACTGTCCAAGTGCCCGCTAGGTTACCTACATAGTCCAAATGCCCGCTAATTAACCTACATTGTCCAAGTGCCCGCTAAGTAACCTAGATAGTGCAAGTGCCCGCTAGGTAACCTACATAGTCCAAGTGCCCGCTACTTAACCTAGGTAGTCCAAGTGCCCGTTCGTTAACCTAGATAGTCCAAGTGCCCGCTAGGTAACCTAGACAGTTCAAGTGCCTGCTAGGTAACCTAAATAGTCCAAATGCCCATTCGTTAACCTACATAGTCCAAGGGCCCACTATTTAACCTAGATCGTCCAAGTGTCTTTGGTTAACCTACATAGTCCAAGTGCCCATAAGGTAACCTATATAGTCCAAGTTCAAGCTATGTATCCTAGATAGTCCAAGGGCCCGCTAGTTAACCTACATAGTCCAAGTGCCCGCTAGGTAAACTAGATATCCAAATTCCCGCTAAGGAACCTACATAGTCCAAGTGCACGCTAGTTAACCCAGATATCCAAGTGCGCGCTAGTTAACCTGGATAGTCCAAGTGCCGCTAGGTAACCTATATAGTGCAAGTGTCCCCTAGTTAACCTACATAGTCCAAGTGCCCGCTAGTTAACATAGATAGTCCAAGTGCCCGCTAGGGAACGTACATAGTCCAAGTGCCCGTTAGGTAACCTAGATAGTGCAAGTGCCCGGTAGTTAACCTACATAGCCCAAGTGCCCGCTAGGTTACCTAAATAGTCCAAGGGCGCGCTAGTTAACCTACATAGTCCAAGTGCCCGTTAGTTAACTTACATAGTTCAAGTGCCCGCTAGGTAACCTAGGTAGTGCAAGTGCCCGCTAGGTAACCTACATAGCCCAAGTTCCCGCTAGGTAACCTAGATAGTCCAAATGCCCGTTACCTAACCTAGATAATCCATTTGCCCGCTATGCAACATACATAGTCCAAGTGCCCATTCGTTAACCTAGAAATCCAAGTGCCCGCTAGGTAACCGGGACTGTCCAAGTGCCCGCTAGGTTACCTACATAGTCCAAATGCCCGCTAATTAACCTACATAGTCCAAGTGCCCGCTAGGTAACCTAGATAGTGCAAGTGCCCGCTAGGTAACCTACATAGTCCAAGTGCCCGCTAGTTAACCTAGATAGTCCAAGTGCCCGTTCGTTAACCTAGATAGTCCAAGTGCCCGCTAGGTAACCTAGACAGTCCAAGTGCCTGCTAGGTAACCTACATAGTCCAAATGCCCGTTCGTTAACCTACATAGTCCAAGGGCCCACTATTTAACTTAGATCGTCCAAGTGCCTCGGTTAACCTACATAGTCCAAGTGCCCGCAAGGTAACCTATAAAATCCAAGTTCCATCTATGTAACCTAGATAGTTCAAGGGCCCGCTAGTTAACCTACATAGTCCAAGTGCCCGCTAGGTAAACTAGATATCCAAATTCCCGCTAAGGAACCTACATAGTCCAAGTGCACGCTAGGTAAACCAGATAGTCCAAGTGCCCGCTAGTTAACCTAGATAGTCCAAGTGCCGCTAGGTAATCTATATAGTGCAAGTGTCCCCTAGTTAACCTACATAGTCCAAGTGCCCGCTAGTTTACCTAGATAGTCCAAGGGCGCGCTAGTTAACCTACATAGTCCAAGTGCCCGTTAGTTAACTTACATAGTTCAAGTGTCCGTAAGGAACATATATAGTCCAAGTGCCCGCTAGGGAACATACAGAGTCTAAGTGCCCGCTAGGGAACCTACGTAGTCCAAGTGCCCGCTAGGGAATCTACATAGTCCAAGGGCCCGCTAGTTAACGTAGATAGTCCAAGTGCCGCTAGTTAATCTACATAGTTCAAGGGACCGCTAGTTAACCTACATAGTCCAAGTACCGGCTAGTTAACCTAGATCGTCCAAGTGTCCGCTAGTTAACCTACATAGTACAAGTGCCCGCTAGGGAACCTACATAGTCCAAGTGCCTGCTAGGGAACCTACATAGTCCAAGTGCCCGCTCTGGAACATACATAGTCCAAGTGCCCGCCAGGGAATCTACATAGTCCAAGGGCCCGCTAGTTAACGAAGATACTCCAAGTGCCTCTAGTTAATCTACATAGTTTAATGGCCCGCAAGTTAACCTACATAGTCCAAGTATCCGCTAGTCAACCTAGATCGTCCAAGTGACCGCTAGTTAACTTACATAGTCCAAGGGCCCGCTAGTTAACCTACATAGTCCAAGGGCCCGCTAGTTAACCTACATCGTCCAAGGGCCCGCTAGTTAACCTACGTAGTCCAAGTGCCCCCTAGTTAACCTACATACTCCAAGTGCCCGCTAGGTAACCTAGACAGTTCAAGTGAGCACTAGGTTACCTACATAGTCCAAGTGCCCGTTCGTTTACCTACATAATCCAAGTGCCCGCTAGGTAACCAATATAGTCCAAATGCCCGCTAGGGACCCTAATAGTCCAAATGTCCGCTAGTTAACCTAGATAGTCCAAGTGCTCGCTACTTAACATAGATAGTCCAAGTGCCCACTAGTTAACCTAGATAGACCAAGTGCCCGCTAGGGAACCTATCTAGTCCAAGTGCCCGATAGGGAACCTACATAGTCCAAGTGCCCGCTAGATAACATAGATAGTCCAAGTACCCGCTAGGAAACGTACATAGTCCAAGTGCCCGCTAGGGAACGTACATAGTCCAAGGGCCCGCTAGGTAACCTAGATAGTCCAAGTGCCCGCTAGTAAACCTAGATAGTATAAGGGCCCGCTAGTTAACCTAGATAGTCCAAGTGCCCGCTAGTTAACCTAGATCGTCTAAGTGCCCGTTAGTTAACCTTGATAATCCAAGTGCCCGCTAGTTAACCTACATAGTACAAGGGCCTTCTAGTTAACCTAAATAGTCCAAGTGCCCTCTAGGGGACGTACATAGTCCCAGTGCCCGCTAGGTAAACTAGATATCCAAATTCTCGCTAAGGAACCTACATAGTCCAAGTGCACGCTTGTTAACCCAGATATTCCAAGTGCCCGCTAGTTAACCTAGATAGTCCAAGTGCCGCTAGGTAACCTATATAGAGCAAGTGTCCCCTAGTTAACCTACATAGTACAAGTTCCCGCTAGGGAACCTACATAGTCCAAGTGCCTGCTAGGGAACCTACATAGTCCAAGTGCCCGCTCTGGAACATACATAGTCCAAGTGCCCGCTAGGGAATCTACATAGGCCAAGGGCCCGGTAGTTAACGTAGATACTCCAAGTGCCTCTAGTTAATCTACATAGTTTAAGGGCCCGCAAGTTAACCTACATAGTCCAAGTATCCGCTAGTTAACCTAGATCGTCCAAGTGCCCGCTAGTTAACTTATATAGTCCAAGGGCCCGCTAGTTAACCTACATAGTCCACGGGCCCGCTAGTTAACCTACATCGTCCAAGGGCCCACCAGTTAACCTACGTAGTCCAAGTGCCCCCTAGTTAACCTACATACTCCAAGTGCCCGCTAGGTAACCTAGACAGTTCAAGTGAGCACTAGGTTACCTACATAGTCCAAGTGCCCGTTCGTTTATCTACATAATCCAAGTGCCCGCTAGGTAACCAATATAGTCCAAATGCCCGCTAGGGACCCTAATAGTCCAAATGCCCGCTAGTTAACCTAGATAGTCCAAGTGCTCGCTACTTAACATAGATAGTCCAAGTGCCCACTAGTTAGCCTAGATAGACCAAGTGCCCGCTAGGGAACCTATTAAGTCCAAGTGCCCGATAGGGAACCTACATAGTCCAAGTGCCCCCTAGATAACATAGATAGTCCAAGTACCCGCTAGGAAACGTACATAGTCCAAGTGCCCGCTAGGGAACGTACATAGTCCAAGTGCCCGCTAGGTAACCTAGATAGTCCAAGTGCCCGCTAGTAAACCTAGATAGTATAAGGGCCCGCTAGTTAACCTAGATAGTCCAAGTGCCCGCTAGTTAACCTAGATCGTCTAAGTGCCCGTTAGTTAACCTTGATAATCCAAGTGCCCGCTAGTTAACCCACATAGTACAAGGGCCTTCTAGTTAACCTAAATAGTCCAAGTGCCCTCTAGGGGACGTACATAGTCCCAGTGCCCGCTAGGTAAACTAGATATCCAAATTCTCGCTAAGGAACCTACATAGTCCAAGTGCACGCTTGTTAACCCAGATATTCCAAGTGCCCGCTAGTTAACCTAGATAGTCCAAGTGCCGCTAGGTAACCTATATAGAGCAAGTGTCCCCTAGTTAACCTACATAGTACAAGTTCCCGCTAGGGAACCTACATAGTCCAAGTGCCTGCTAGGGAACCTACATAGTCCAAGTGCCCGCTCTGGAACATACATAGTCCAAGTGCCCGCTAGGGAATCTACATAGTCCAAGGGCCCGGTAGTTAACGTAGATACTCCAAGTGCCTCTAGTTAATCTACATAGTTTAAGGGCCCGCAAGTTAACCTACATAGTCCAAGTATCCGCTAGTTAACCTAGATCCTCCAAGTGCCCGCTAGTTAACTTACATAGTCCAAGGGCCCGCTAGTTAACCTACATAGTCCACGGGCCCGCTAGTTAACCTACATCGTCCAAGGGCCCACCAGTTAACCTACGTAGTCCAAGTGCCCCCTAGTTAACCTACATACTCCAAGTGCCCGCTAGGTAACCTAGACAGTTCAAGTGAGCACTAGGTTACCTACATAGTCCAAGTGCCCGTTCGTTTACCTACATAATCCAAGTGCCCGCTAGGTAACCAATATAGTCCAAATGCCCGCTAGGGACCCTAATAGTCCAAATGCCCGCTAGGGACCCTAATAGTCCAAATGCCCGCTAGTTAACCTAGATAGTCCAAGTGCTCGCTACTTAACATAGATAGTCCAAGTGCCCACTAGTTAGCCTAGATAGACCAAGTGCCCGCTAGGGAAACTATTAAGTCCAAGTGCCCGATAGGGAACCTACATAGTCCAAGTGCCCCCTAGATAACATAGATAGTCCAAGTACCCGCTAGGAAACGTACATAGTCCAAGTGCCCGCTAGGGAACGTACATAGTCCAAGTGCCCGCTAGGTAACCTGGATAGTCCAAATGCCCGCTAGGGAACCCACATAGTCCAAGTGCCCGTTACGTAAACTAGATAGTCCAAATGCCCGCTAGGGAACCCACATAGTCCAAGTGCCCGCTAGGGAACTTACATAGTCCAAGGGCCCGCTAGGGAACCTACAAAGTCCAAGTGCCCGTTAGTTAACCTAGATAGTCCAAGTTCCCGCTAGGTAACCTAAATATTCCAAGTGCCCGTTACCTAACCTAGATAATCCAATTGCCCGCTATGCAACATACATAGTCGAAGTGCCCATTCGTTAACCTAGAAATCCAAGTGCCCGCTAGGTAACCGGGACTGTCCAATGCCCGCTAGGTTACCTACATAGTCCAAATGCCCGCTAATTAACCTACATAGTCCAAGTGCCCGCTAAGTAACCTAGATAGTGCAAGTGCCCGCTAGGTAACCTACATAGTCCAAGTGCCCGCTAGTTAACCTAGATAGTCCAAGTGCCCGTTCGTTAACCTAGATAGTCCAAGTGCCCGCTAGGTAACCTAGACAGTCCAAGTGCCTGCTAGGTAACCTACATAGTCCAAATGCCCGTTCGTTAACCTACATAGTCCAAGGGCCCACTATTTAACTTAAATCGTCCAAGTGCCTCGGTTAACCTACATAGTCCAAGTGCCCGCAAGGTGACCTATAAAATCCAAGTTCCATCTATGTAACCTAGATAGTCCAAGGGCCCGCTAGTTAACCTACATAGTCCAAGTGCCCGCTAGGTAAACTAGATATCCAAATTCCCGCTAAGGAACCTACATAGTCCAAGTGCACGCTAGTTAACCCAGATAGTCCAAGTGCCCGCTAGTTAACCTAGATAGTCCAAGTGCCGCTAGGTAACCTATATAGTGCAAGTGTCCCCTAGTTAACCTACATAGTCCAAGTGCCCGCTAGTTAACATAGATAGTCCAAGTGCCCGCTAGGGAACGTACATAGTCCAAGTGCCCGTTAGGTAACCTAGATAGTGCAAGTGCCCCGTAGTTAACCTACATAGCCCAAGTGCCCGCTAGGTTACCTAGATAGTCCAAGGGCGCGCTAGTTAACCAACATAGTCCAAGTGCCCGTTAATTAACTTACATAGTTCAAGTGTCCATAAGGAACATATATAGTCCAAGTGCCCGCTAGGGAACATATAGAGTCTAAGTGCCCGCTAGGGAACCTACGTAGTCCAAGTGCCCGCTAGGGAATCTACATAGTCCAAGGGCTCGCTAGTTAACGTAGATAGTACAAGTGCCGCTAGTTAATCTACATAGTTCAAGGGACCGCTAGTTAACCTACATAGTCCAAGTACCGGCTACTTAACCTAGATCGTCCAAGTGTCCGCTAGTTAACCTACATAGTACAAGTGCCCGCTAGGGAACCTACATAGTCCAAGTGCCTGCTAGGGAACCTACATAGTCCAAGTGCCTGCTCTGGAACATACATAGTCCAAGTGCCCGCCAGGGAATCTACATAGTCCAAGGGTCCGCTAGTTAACGTAGATACTCCAACTGCCTCTAGTTAATCTACATAGTTTAAGGGCCCGCAAGTTAACCTACATAGTCCAAGGGCCCGCTAGTTAACCTACATCGTCCAAGGGACCGCTAGTTAACCTACGTAGTCTAAGTGCCCCCTAGTTAACCTACATACTCCAAGTGCCCGCTAGGTAACCTAGACAGTTCAAGTGAGCACTAGGTTACCTACATAGTCCAAGTGCCCGTTCGTTTACCTACATAATCCAAGTGCCCGCTAGGTAACCAATATAGTCTAAATGCCCGCTAGGGACCCTAATAGTCCAAATGTCCGCTAGTTAACCTAGATAGTCCAAGTGCTCGCTACTTAACATAGATAGTCCAAGTGCCCACTAGTTAACCTAGATAGACCAAGTGCCCGCTAGGGAACCTATCTAGTCCAAGTGCCCGATAGGGAACCTACATAGTCCAAGTGCCCGCTAGATAACATAGATAGTCCAAGTACCCGCTAGGAAACGTACATAGTCCAAGTGCCCGCTAGGGAACGTACATAGTCCAAGTGCCCGCTAGGCAACCTAGATAGTCCAAGAGACCGCTAGTAAACCTAGATAGTATAAGGGCCCGTTAGTTAATCTAGATAGTCCAATTGCCCGCTAGTTAACCTAGATAGTCCAAGTGCCCGCTAGTTAACCTAGATCGTCTAAGTGCCCGCTAGTTAACCTAGATAATCCAAGTGCCCGCTAGTTAACCTACATAGTACAAGGGCCTTCTAGTTAACCTAAATAGTCCAAGTGCCCGCTAGGGGACGTACATAGTCCAAGTGCCCGCTAGGTAACCTAGATAGTCCAAGTGCCCGCCAAGGTATGTACATAGTTCAAGTGCCCGCTAGGTAACCTAGATTGTCCAAGTGTCCGCTAGTTAACCTACATAGTCCAAGTACCCGCTAGGTAACCTAGATAGTCCAAGGTCCTGCTAGTTAACCTACATAGTCCAAGTGCCCGTTGGTTAACCTAGATAGGCCAAGTGCCCGCTAGGTAACCTAGACAGTCCAAAAGCCCGCTAGGTTACCTACATAGTGCAAGTGCACGTTCGTTAACCTAGATAGTCCAAGTGCCCGCTGGTAACCTACATAGTCCTAGTGCCCCCTAGTTAACCTACATTCTTCAAGTGCCCGATAGGGAAGCTACATAGTCCACGTGCCCGCTAGGTAACCTACATATTCCAAATGCCCTCTAGTTAATCTACATAGTCCAAGTGCCCGATAGGGAACCTACATAATCCAAGTGCCCGCTAGGGAACCTACATAGTCCAAGTGCCCGTTAGGTAACCTAGATAGTCCAAATGCCCGCCAGGAAACCCACATAGTCCAAGTTCCCGCTAGGGAACTTACATAGTCCAAGGGCCCGCTAGGGAATCTACACAGTCCAAGTGCCCGTTATTTAACCTAGATAGTCCAAGTGCCTGCTTGGTAACCTCGATAGTCCAACAGCCCGCTAGGTAACCGACATACCCTAAAAACCCGCTATAACGTAGATAGTTCAAGTGCCAGCTAGGTAACCTAGATAGTCTAAGGGCCCGCTAGGAAACCTACATAGTCCTAGTGCCCCCTAGTTAACCTACATTCTCCAAGTGTCCGATAGGGAACCTACATAGAACAAGTGCCCGCTAGGTAACCTACATAATCCACATGCCCGCTAGTTAATCTACATAGTCCAAGTGCCCGATAGGGAACCTACATAATCCAAGTGCCCACTAGGGAACCTACATAGTCCATGTGCCCGCTAGGTAACCTAGATAGTCCAAATGCCCGCTAGGGAACCCACATAGTCCAAGTGCCCGATAGGGAACCTACATAATCCAAGTGCCCGCTAGGGAACCTACATAGTCCAAGTGCCCGTTAGGTAACCTAGATAGTCCAAATGCCCGCTAGAGAACCCACATAGTCCAAGTGCCCACTAGGGAACTTACATAGTCCAAGGGCCCGCTAGGGAACCTACATAGTCCAAGTGCCCGTTAGTTAACCTAGATAGTCCCAATGCACGCTAGGTAACCTAGATAGTCCAACATCCCGGTAGGTAACCTACATACTCCAAGTACCCGCTAGGTAATGTAGATAGTTCAAGTGCCAGCTAGGTAACCTAGATAATCCAAGTGCCCGCTAGGTAACCTACAAAGTCTAAGTTCCCGCTAAGTAATCTATATAGTCCAAATGACCGCTAGGGAGTCTACATAATCCAAATGCTCGCTAGGTAACCTAGATAGTCTAAGGGACCGCTTGGTAACCTACATAGTCCTAGTGCCCCCTAGTTAACCTACATTTTCCAAGTGCCCGATAGGGAACCTACATAGTCCAAGTGCCTGCTAGGTAACCTACATAGTCCAAATGCCCTCGAGTTAACCTACATAGTCCAAGTGCCCGACAGGGAACCTACATAATCCAAGTGCCCGCTAGGGAACCTACATAGTCCAAGTGCCCGTTAGGTAACCTAGATAGTCCAAATGCCCGCCAGGAAACCCACATAGTCCAAGTGCCCGCTAGGGAACTTACATAGTCCAAGGGCCCGCTAGGGAACCTACACAGTCCAAGTGTCCGTTAGTTAACCTAGATAGTCCAAGTGCCCGCTTGGTAACCTAGATAGTCCAACAGCCCTCTAGGTAACCTACATACTCCAAGAACCCGCTATAACGTAGATAGTTCAAGTGCCAGCTAGGTAACCTAGATAGTCCACGTGCCGCTAGGAAACCTACAAAGTCTAAGTGCCCGCTAGGTTATCTATATAGTCCAAAGCCCGCTAGGGATCTACATAGTCCAAGGGCACACTAGTTAACGTAGATCGTCCAAGTGCCGCTAGTTAATCTACATAGTCCAAGGGCCCGCTAGTTAACCCACATACTCCAAGTACCCGCTAAGAAACCTTCATAATCCAAGTGCCCGCTAGTTAACCTAGATAGTCCAAGTGCCCTCTAGTTAACCTAGATCCTCCAAGTGCCCGCTAAGAAACCTAGATATTCCAAGTGCCCGTTACCTAACCTAGATAGTCCAATTGCCCGCTAGGTTACCTACATAGTCCAAATGCCCGTTCGGTAACCTAGATAGTGCAAGTGCCCGGTAGGTAACCTAGATAGTCCAAGGGACCGCTAGTTAACCTACATAGTCCAAGTGCCCGGTAGTTAACTTACGTAGTTCAAGTGTCCGTAGGGAACATACAGTGTCCAAGTGCCCATTAGGGAACCTACATAGTCCTAGTGCCCGCTAGTTAATTTACATAGTTCAAGGACCCCTAGTTAACCTACATAATCCAAGTACCCGCTAGTTAACCTAGATCGTCCAAGGGTCCGCTAATTAACCTACATATTACAAGTGCCCACTAGGGAACCTAGATAGTCTAAGTGCCCGCTCTGGAACCTACATAGTCCAAGTGACTACTAGGGAACCTACATAGTCCAAGTGCCCGCTCTGGATCATCCATAGTCCAAGTGCCGCTAGTTAACCTACATAGTCCAAGTACCCGCTAGTTAACCTAGATCGTCCAAGGGCCCGCTAGTTAACCTACATAGTCCAAGTGCCCGCTAGGTAACCTAGATAGTCCAATTGCCCGTTAGCTATCCTAGATTGTCGAAATGCCCGCTAGTTAACCTACATAGTCCAAGTGCCCGTTGGTTAACCTAGATAGGCCAAGTGCCCGCTAGGTAACCTAGACAGTCCAAGTGCCCGCTAGGTTACGTACAATATCCAAGTGCCCGTTCGTTAACCTACATATCCAAGTACCCGCTAGGTAACCAATATAGTAAAAATGCCCGCCGGGGCCCTAATAGTCTATATGCCCGCTAGTTAACCTAGATAGTCCAAGTGCTCGCGAGTTAACATAGATAGACCAAGTGCCAGCTAGGGAACCTATCTAGTCCAAGTACCCACTAGGAAACGTACATAGTC
The DNA here is from genome assembly GCF_050624435.1 of Tenrec ecaudatus. NCBI lineage: Eukaryota > Metazoa > Chordata > Mammalia > Afrosoricida > Tenrecidae > Tenrec > Tenrec ecaudatus. The sequence goes on from NW_027459036.1 coordinate 465,265, forward strand.
CAAGTGCCCGCTAGGTATAACGTACATAGTCCAAGTGCCCGCTAGGTAACTTAGATAGTCCAAGTGCACGCTAGGGAATGTACATAGTCCAAGTGCCTGCAAGGTAACCTAGATAGTTCAAGTGCCCACTAGTTAACCTACATAGTCCAGGTTCCCCCTAGGTAACCTAGATAGTCCAAGGGCCCGCTAGGTAACCTACATTGTCCTGGTTCCCCCTAGTTAACCTACATTCTCCAAGTGCCCGATAGGGAACCTACATAGTCCAAGTGCCCGCTAGGTAACCTAGATAGTCCAAATGCCCGCTAGGGAACCCACATAGTCCAAGTGCCCGCTAGGGAACTTATATAGTCCAAGGGCCCGCTACGGATCCTACATAGTCCAAGTGCCCGTTAGTTAACCTAGATAGTCCAAGTGCCCCCTAGGTAACCTAGATACTGCAACAGCCCGGTAGGTAACCTACATACTCCAAGTACCCGCTAGGTAACATAGATAGTTCAAGGGCCTGCTAGGTAACCTAGATAGTCCTAGTGCCTGCGAGGTAACCTACAAAATCTAAGTGCCCGCTAGGTAATCTATATAGTCCAAATGACTGCTAGAGAGCCTACATAGTCCAAATGCCCGCTAGGTAACCTAGATAGTCTAAGGGCCCTCTAGGTAACCTACATAGTCCTAGTGTCCCTTAGTTAACCTACATTTTCCAAGTGCCAGCTAGGTAACCTACATAGTCCAAATGCCCTCTAGTTAACCTACATAGTCCACGTGCCCGATAGGGAACTTACATAATCCAAGTGCCCGCTAGGGAACCTACTTAGCCCAAGTGCCCGTTAAGTAACCTAGGTAGTCCAAATGCCCGCCAGGAAACCCACATAGTCCAAGTGCCCGCTAGGGAACTTACATAGGCCAAGGGCCCGCTAGGGAACCTACATAGTCCAAGTGCCCGTTAGTTAACCTAGATAGGCCAAGTGCCCTCTTGGTAACCTAGATAGTCCAACAGCCCGCTAGGTAACCTACATACTCCAAGAACCCGCTAGGTAACGTAGATAGTTCAAGTGCCAGCTAGGTAACCTACAGAGTCTAAGTGCCCGCTAGGTTATCTATATGGTCCAAATGCCCGCCAGGGAACCTACATAGTCCACGTGCCCGCTAGGTAACCTAGATAATCCAAGTGCCCGCTAGTTAACCTAGATAGTCCAAGTACCCTCTAGTTAACCTAGATTGGCCAATTGTCCGCTAGTTAACCTACATAGTCCAAGTGCCCGCTAGGTAACCTGGATAGTCCAAGTGCCCTTTAGGGAACCTACATAGTCCAAGTGCCCGCTAGGGAACCTACATAGTCCAATTGCCCGCTCTGGAACATACATAGTCCAAGTCCCCATTAGTTAACATAGATAATCCAAGTGCCCGCTAGGTAACCTATATAGTCCAAATGCCCGCTAGGGAACCTACATAGTCCAAGTGCCCGCTAGTTAACCTAGATAGTCCAAGTGCCCGCTAGTTAACCTAGATAGTCCAAGTGCCCGCTAGTTAACCAGGATCATCAAAGTGCCCTCTAGTTAACTTACATAGTCCAAAGGCCTGCTAGTTAACCTACATAGACCCAGGGCCCGCTAGTTAACCTACATAGTCCAAGTCCCCGCTAGGTAACCTAGACAGTCCAAGTGACCATTAGGTTACCTACATAGTCCAAGTGCCCGTTCGTTAACCTACATAATCCAAGTGCCCGGTAGGTAACGTCGATAGCCCAAGTGCCTGCTAGGGAACGTACATATTCCAAGTGCCAGCTAAGTAACCTAGATAGTCCAAGAGCCCACTAGTTAACCTACATAGTCCAAGTGCCTGCTAGGTAAACTACATAGTCCAAGTTCCCACTAGGTAACCTAGACAGTCCAATTGCCCGCTAGTTAACCTAGACAGTCCAAGTTCCCGATAGGGAACCTACATAGTCCCAATGCTCGCTAGGGAACCTACATAGTCCAAGTGCTCGCTAGGCATCCTACATAGTCCAAATGCCCGTTAGTTAACCTAGATAGTCAAAGTGCCTGGTAGGTAACGTAAATAGTCCAAGTGCCCGCTAGGGAACTTACATAGTCCAAGTGCCCGCTAGGTAACCTAGATTGTGCAATTGCCCGTTAGCTAACCTAGATAGTCGAATGTCCGCTAGTTAACCTACATAGTCCAAGTGCCCGTTGGTTAACCTAGATAGGCCAAGTGCCCGCTAGGTAACCTAGACAGTCCAAGTGACCGCTAGATACCTACATAGTCCAAGTGCCAGTTAGGTAACCTAGATAGTCCAAGTGCCCACTAGGTAACCTAAATAATCCAAATGCCCACTAGGGAAACTACATAGTCCATGTGCCCGCTAGTTAACCTAGATAGTCCTAGTGCCCGCTAGTAAACCTAGATAAAATAAGGGCCCGTTAGTTAATCTAGATAATCCAAGTGCCAGCTAGTTAACCTACATAGTCCATGGGCCCTCTAGTTAACCTAGATAGTCCAAGTGCCCGCTAGGGGACGTACATAGTCCAAGTGCCCGCTAGGTTACCTAGATAGTCCAAGTGCCCGCCAAGGTATGTACATAGTTCAAGTGCCCGCTAGGTAACCTAGATTGTCCAAGTGTCCGCTAGTTAACCTACATAGTCCAAGTGCCCGCTAAGTAACCTAGATAGTCCAAGGTCCTGCTAGTTAACCTACATTGTCCAATGTCCGAAAGGGAACCTACATAGTCCAAGTGCCCGCTGAGGAACCTACATAGTCCAAGTGCCCGATAGGGAACCTACATATTCCAAGTGCCCGTTAGGGAACCTAGATAGTCCAAGTGCCCGTAGGGAACCTATATAGTCCAAGTGCCCGCTAGGTAACCTAGATAGTCCAACAGCCCGGTAGGTAACCTACATACTCCAAGTACCCGCTAGGTGATGTAGATAGTTCAAGTGCCAGCTAGGTAACCTAGATAATCCAAGTGCCCGCTAGGTAACCTACAAAGTCTAAGTGCCCGCTAGGTAATCTATATAGTCCAAATGCCCGCTAGGGAGCCTATATAGTCCAAATGCCCGCTAGGTAACTTAGATAGTCCAAGGGCCCGCTAGGTAACCTACATAGTCCTAGTGCCCCCTAGTTAACATACATTCTACAAGTGCCCGATAGGGAACCTACATAGTCCAAGTGCCCGCTAGGTAACCTACATAGTCCAAATGCCCGCTAGTTAACCTACATAGTCCAAGTGCCCGATAGGGAACCTAGACAGTCCAAGTGCCCGCTAGGTTACCTGCATATTCCAAGTGCCCGTTCGTTAACCTACATAGTCCAAGTGCCCGCTAGGTAACCAATATAGTCCAAATGCCCGCTAGGGGCCCTAATAGTCCAAATGCCCGCTAGTTAACCTAGATAGTCCAAGTGATCGCTAGTTAACCTAGATAGTCCAAGTGCCCGCTAATTAACCTAGATAGACCAAGTGCCCGCTAGGGAACCTATCTAGTCCAAGTACCCACTAGGAAACGTACATAGTCCAAGTGCCCGCTAGGTAACGTACATAGTCCAAGTGCCCGCTAGGTAACGTACATAGTCCAAGTGCCCGCTAGGTAACCTAGATAGTCCAAGTGACCGCTAGTTAACCTACATAGTCCAAGTGCCTGCTAGGTAACCTAGATATTCCAAGTGCCCACTAGTTAACCTATATAGTCCAGGTTCCCCCTAAGTAACCTAGAGAGTCCAAGGGTCCGCTAGGTAACCTACATTGTCCTAGTGCCCCCTAGTTAACCTACATTCTCCAAGTGCCCGATAGGGAACCTATATAATCAAGTGCCCGCTAGGGAACCTACATAGTGAAAGTGTCCGCTAGTTAACCTAAGTAGTCCAAGGGCCTGTTAGTTAACATACATAGTCCAAGTGCCCGGTAGTTAACTTACATAGTTCAAGTGTCCGTAGGGAACATTCATAGTCCAAGTGCCCGCTAGGGAACCTACATAGTCTAAGTGCCCGCTAGGGAACCTACGTAGTCCAATTGCCTGCTAGGGAATCTACATAGTCCAAGGGCCCCGCTAGTTAAAGTAGATAGTCCAAGTGCTGCTAGTTAATCTACATAGTCCAAGGGCCCGCTAGTTAACCTACATAGTCCAAATACCCGCTAGTTAACCTAGATCGTCCAAGTGTCCGCTAGTTAACCTAGATCGTCCAAGTGTCCGCTAGTTAACCTACATAGTCCAAGTGCCCGCTAGGGAACCTACATAGTCCAAGTGCCTGCTAGGGAACCTACATAGTCCAAGTGCCCGCTCTGGAACATACATAGTCCAAGTGCCCGCTAGGGAATCTACATAGTCCAAGGGCCCGTTGGTTAACCTACATAGTCCAAATACCCGCTAGTTAACCTAGATCGTCCAAGGGCCCGCTAGTTAACATACATCGTCCAAGGGCCCGCTAGTTAACCTAGATAGTCCAAGTGCCCGCTAGTTAACCTAGATAGACCAAGTGCCCGCTAGGGAACCTATCTAGTCCAAGTACCCACTAGGAAACGTACATAGTCCAAGTGCCCGCTAGGTAACGTACATAGTCCAAGTGCCCGCTAGGTAACGTACATAGTCCAAGTGCCCGCTAGGTAACCTAGATAGTCCAAGTGACCGCTAGTTAACCTTGATCGTCCAAGTGCCCGCTAGTTAACCTACGTAGTCGAAGTGCCCGGTAGTTAACTTACATAGTTCAAGTGTCCGTAGGGAACATTCATAGTCCAAGTGCCCGCTAGGGAATCTACATAGTCCAAGTGCCCGCTAGGGAACCTACGTAGTCCAAGTGTCCGCTAGGGAATCTACATAGTCCAAGGGCGCGCTAGTTAACCTACATAGTCCAAATACCCGCTAGTTAACCTAGATCGTCCAAGTGTCCGCTAGTTAACCTACATAGTCCAAGTGCCCGCTAGGGAACCTACATAGTCCAAGTGCCCGCTCTGGAACATACATAGTCCAAGTGCCCACTAGGGAATCTACATAGTCCAAGGGCCCGCTAGTTAACGTAGATAGTCCATGTTCCGCTAGTTAATCTACATAGTCCAAGGGCCCGTTAGTTAACTTACATAGTCCAAATACCTGCTAGTTAACCTAGATCGTCCAAGGGCCCGCTAGTTAACCTACATCGTCCAAGGGCCCGCTAGTTAACCTAGATAGTCCAAGTGCCCGCTAGTTAACCTACATAATCCAAGTGCCCGCTAGGGAACCTAGAGAGTTCAAGTGACCACTAGGTTACCTACATAGTCCAAGTGCCCGCTAGTTATCCTAGATAGTCCAAGTGCTCACTAGTTAACCTAGATAGTCCAAGTGCCTGCTAGTTAACCTAGATAGACCAAGTGCCCGCTAGGGAACCTACCTAGTCCAGTTGCCCCATAGGGAACCTACATAGTCTAGTGCCCGCTAGTTAACATAGATAGTCTAAGTACCCGCTAGGAAACGTACATAGTCGAAGTGCCCGCTAGTTAACGTACATAGTCCAAGTGCCTGCTAGGTAACCTAGATAGTCCAAGTGCCCACTAGTTAACCTACATAGTCAAAGTTCCCCATAGATAACCTAGATCGTCCAAGTACCCGCTAGTTAACCTAAATAGTCAATGGGCCCGCTAGTTAACCTACATAGTGCAAGAGCCCGCTAGCTAACCTAGATAATCCAAGTGCCCTCTAGTTAACCTATATTGTCCAAGTGCCCGCTAGTTAACCTAGATCGTCCAAGGGACCGCTAGTTAACCTAAGTAGTCCAAGGGCCCGTTAGTTAACATACATAGTCCAAGTGCCCGGTAGTTAACTTACATAGTTCAAGTGTCCGTAGGGAACATTCATAGTCCAAGTGCCCGCTAGGGAATCTACATAGTCCAAGTGCCCGCTAGGGAACCTACGTAGTCCAAGTGTCCGCTAGGGAATCTACATAGTCCAAGGGCCCGCTAGTTAACCTACATAGTCCAAATACCCGCTAGTTAATCTAGATCGTCCAAGTGTCCGCTAGTTAACCTACATAATCCAAGTGCCCGCTAGGGAACCTACATAGTCCAAGTGCCCGCTCTGGAACATACATAGTCCAAGTGCCCACTAGGGAATCTACATAGTCCAAGGGCCCGTTAGTTAACATAGATAGTCCATGTTCCGCTAGTTAATCTACATAGTCCAAGGGCCCGTTAGTTAACCTACATAGTCCAAATACCCGCTAGTTAACCTAGATCGTCCAAGGACCCTCTAGTTAACCTACATCGTCCAAGGGCCCGCTAGTTAACCTAGATAGTCCAAGTGCCCGCTAGTTAACCTACATAATCCAAGTGCCCGCTAGGTAACCTAGACAGTTCAAGTGACCACTAGGTTACCTACATAGTCCAAGTGCCCGCTAGTTATCCTAGATAGTCCAAGTGGTCACTAGTTAACCTAGATAGTCCAAGTGCCTGCTAGTTAACCTAGATAGACCAAGTGCCCGCTAGGGAACCTACCTAGTCCAGGTGCCCCATCAGGAACCTACATAGTCTAGTGCCCGCTAGTTAACATAGATAGTCTAAGTACCCGCTAGGAAACGTACATAGTCGAAGTGCCCGCTAGTTAACGTACATAGTTCAAGTGCCCGCTACGTAAGGTAGATAGTCCAAGTGCCCGCTAGGGAACGTACATAGTCCAAGTGCCCGCTATATAACCTAGATAGTCCAAGTGCCCGCTAGTTAACCTACATAGTCCAAGTGCCTGTTAGTTAACTTTGATAGTCCAAGTGCCCACTAGTTAACCTACATAGTCAAAGTTCCCCCTAGGTAACCTAGATCGTCCAAGTGCCCGCTAGTTAACCTAAATAGTCAATGGGCCCGCTAGTTAACCTACATAGTGCAAGAGCCCGCTAGCTAACCTAGATAATTCATGTGCCCGCTAGTTAACCTATATCGTCCAAGTTCCCGCTAGTTAACCTAGATCGTCGAAGTGCCCGCTAGTTAACCTACATTGTCAATGGGCCCGCTAGTTAACCTACATAGTGCAAGAGCCCGCTAGTTAACCTAGGTAGTCCAAGTGTCCGCTAGTTAACCTACATAGTCCACGTGCCAGTTAGCTAACCTAGATAGTTCAAGGGCCTGCTAGTTGACCTACATAGTCCAAGTGCCCGCTAGGGAACCTTCATAGTTCAAGTGCCAGCTAGGTAACCTAGACTGTCCAAGTGCCCGCTAGGTTACCTACATAGTCCAAGTGCCAGTTCGTTAACCTAGATAGTCCAAGTGCCCGCTAGGAAACCTACATAGTCCAAGGGCCCGCTAGGTAACCTAGATAGTCCAAGTGCTCGCTAGGTAACTTACATTGTCCAAGTTCCCACTAGGTAACGTAGATACTCAAAGTGCCCGTTACCTAACCTAGAGTGTCCAAGTGCCCGCTAAGCAACTAACATAGTCCAAGTGGCCATTCGTTAATCTATATAGTCCAAGTGCCCGCTAGGTAACCTAGATAGTCCAAGGGCCCTCTAGTAAACCTACATAGTCCAAGGGTTCACTTGTTAACTTTGATAGTCCAAGTGCCTGCTAGTTAACCTAGATCGCCCAAGTGCCCCCTAGTTAACCTAGATTGTCCAAGTGCCCCCTAGTTAGCCTACATAGTCCATGTTCCAGCTAGTTAACCTAGATCGTCTAAGTGCCTGCTAGTTAACCTAGATAATCCAAGTGCCCGCTAGTTAGCCTCCATAGTCCAAGTGCCCGTTCGGTAACCTAGATAGTCCAAGTGCACTTTAGGGAACCTAGATAGTCCAAGGGCCCGCTAGTAAACCTACAAAGTCCATGGGCCCGCTAGTTAACCTTCAGTGTGCAAGTGTCCGCTACTTAACCTACATATTCCAAGTGCCCGCCAGTTAACCTACACAATCTAAGTGCCCGTTGGCTAACCTAGATGGTCCAAGGGACCGCTAGTTCACCTACATAGTCCAAGTGCCCCTCTAGTTAACCTAGATAGTCCAAGTGCCTGCTAGGTAACCAACATAGTGCAAGTGTCCGCTAGTTAACCTACATATTCCAATTGCCCGCTAGTTAACATATATAGTCCAAGTGCCTGCTAGGTAAGGTACATAGTCCAAGTGCCCGCTAGGTAACCTACATACTGCAAATTCCCGCTAGTTAACCTAGATAGTTCAAGTACCCGCTAGGTAACCTAGATCGTCCAAGGGCCCCCTAGTTAGCCTACATAGTCCAAGTGCCCGCTAGTTATCCTACATTATCTAAGTGCCCGTTGGCTAACCTAGATAGTCCAAGGGCCCGCTAGTTGACCTACATAGTCCAAGTGCCAGCTAGGTAACCTGGATAGTACAAGTGCCCTCTAGGGAACCTAGATAGTCAAAGTGCCTGCTAGGTAACCTAGATAGTCCAAGAGCCCGCTAGGTAACCTACATAGTTCAAGTGCCCTTTAGTTAACCTATATAGTCAAAGTGCCTGCCATGTAACCTAGATAGTCCAAGTGCCTGCTAGGCAACCTACATAGTCCAAGTGCCCGTTAGTTAACCTAGATAGTCAAAGTGCCTGCTAGGTAACCTAGATAGTCCAAGTGCCCGCTAGCTAACCTACATAGTCCAAGTGCCCGCTAGGTTACCTAAATAGTCCAAAAGCCCGCTAGGGAATCTACATAGTCCAAATGCCCGCTAGTTAACCTAGATAGTCCAAGTGCCTGCTAGTATACCTACATAATCCATGGGCCCGCTAGTTAACCTACATAGTGCAAGGGCCCGCTAGTTAACCTACATCGTCTAAGGGCCCGCTAGTTAACCTAGATAGTCCAAGTGCCCGCTAGTTAACCTACATAGTCTAAGTGCCCGCTAGTTAAACTAGATAGATAAAGTGCCCGCTAGGGAACTTTTCTGGTCCAAGAACCGACTAGGAAACGTACATAGTCCAAGTGCCCGCTAGGTAACCAATATAGTCCAAATGCCCACTAGGGGCCCTAATAGTCCAAATGCCCGCTAGTTAACCTAGATAGTCCAAGTGTTCGCTAGTTAACCTAGATAGTCCAAGTGCCCGCTAGTTAACCTAGATAGATAAAGTGCCCGCTAGGGAACCTATCTAGTCCAAGAACCGGCTAGGAAACGTACATAGTCCAAGTGCCCGCTAGGTAACATACATAGTCCAAGTGCCCGCTAGGTAACGTAGATATTCCAAGTGCCCGCTAGGGAAAGTCATAGTCCAAGAGCCCACTAGGAAACCTAGATAGTCCAAGGGCCCGCTAGGTAACCTACATTGTTCTAGTGCCCCCTAGTTAACCTACATTCTCCAAGTGCCCGATAGGGAACCTACATAGTCCAAGTGCCCGCTAGGTAACCTACATAATCCAAATGCCCGCTAGTTAACTTACATAGTCCAAGAGCCCGATAGGGAACCTACATAATCCAATTGCCCGCTAGGGAACCTACATACTCCAAGTGCCCGCTAGGTAACCTACATAGTCCAAATGCCCGCTAGTTAACCTACATAGTCCAAGTGCCCGATAGGGAACCTATATAATCCAAGTGCCCGCTAGGGAACCTACATAGTCCAAGTGCCCGCTAGGTAACCTACATAGTCCAAATGCCCACTAGTTAACCTACATAGTCCAAGTGCAATATAGGGAACCTACATAATCCAAGTGCCCGCTTGGGAACCTACATAGTCCAAGTGCTCCTTAGATAACCTACATAGTCCATGGGTCCGCTGGTTAACCTACATATTCCAAGTGCCCGCTAGTAAACCCACATAATCTAAGTGCCCGTTAGCTAACCTAGATAGTCCAAGGGCCCGCTAGTTGACCTACTTAGTCCAAGTGCCCGCTAGGTAACCTAGACAGTCCAAGTGCCCGCTAGTTAACCTACATAGTCCAAGTGCCCGATAGGGAACCTAGATAGTCCAAGGGTCCTTTAGTTAACTTACATAGTCCAAGTGCCCGTTAGTTAACCTAGATTGTCAAAGTGCCTGCTAGGTAACCTAGATATCCCAAGTGCCCACTAGGTAACCTACATAGCACAAGTTCCCGCTAGGTAACCTAAATTGTCCAAATGCCCGCTAGGGAATCTACATAGTCCAAGTGCCCGCTAGTTAACCTAGATAGTCCAAGTGCCTGCTAGTAAACCTACATATTCCATGGGCCCGCTAGTTAACCTACATAGTGCAACGGCCCGCTAGTTAACCTAGATCGCGCAAGTGTCCGCTAGTTAACCTACATAGTCCTAGTGCCCGCTAGGGATCCTTCATAATCCAAGTGCCCGCTAGGTAACCTAGATAGTCCAAGTGCCCGCTAGTAAACCTAGATAGTCCTAGTGCCCGTTAGTTAACCTAGATATTCCAAGTGCCCACTAGGGGACGTACATAGTCCAAGTGCCCGCTAGGTAACCTAGATAGTCCAAGTGCCCGCAGGGATCCTTCATAATCCAAGTGCCTGCTAGGCAACCTAGATAGTCCAAGTTCCCGCTAGGTAACCTAGATAGTCCAAGTGCCCGTTAACTAACCTAGATAGTCCATGTTCCCCCTAAGCAACCTACATAGTCCAAGTGCCCGTTAGTTAACCTAGAATTCCAAGAGCCCGCTATTTAACCTAGACTGTCCAAGTGCCCGCTAGGTTACCTGCATAGTCCAAGTGCCCGTTCGTTAACATAGATAGTCCAAGTGCCCGCTAGGGAACCTATATAGTCCAAGTGCTGTCTAGGTAACCTAGAAAGTCCAAGGGCCCGCTAGTTAACCTACATAGACCAAGGGCTCGCTTGTTAACTTTGATAGTCCAAGTGCCCCTTAGTTAACCTAGACCGTTCAAGTGCCCGCTAGTTAACCTAGATCGTCCAAGTACTGGCTAGTTAACCTACATAGTCAAGGGCCCACTAGTTAACCTAGATTGTCCAAGTGTCCTCTATTTAACCTACATAGTCCAAGTGCCTGCTAGGTAACCTACATAGTGTAAGTGTGTGCTAGGTAAACTACATAGTCCAAGTGCCTGCTAGGTAACCTAGACAATCCAAGGGCCTGCTAGTTAACCTACATAGTCCAAGTGCCCGCTAGGTAACCTAC